>NC_057798.1:532338332-532363882 GCF_018294505.1 Triticum aestivum
CCTATTCGGACTAGAGGGGGAGGGAGCGCACGGCCTGTCCTGGCCGCCCCTCCTCTTCTCCACTTGGGGCCCATGAGGCCCATTAACCCACCGGGAGGTTCCGGTAACCCCCCGGTACTTCGGTATATGCCTGAAACCACCCGAAACTATTCCGGTGTCCGAACATAGTCATCCAATATATCGATCTTTACGTCTCAACCATTTCGAGACTCCTCGTCATGTCCATGCTCATATACAAGACTCCGAACTACCTTCGGTACATCAAAACACAAAAACTCATAATACCGATCGTCACCGAACTTTAAGTGTGCGAACCCTACGGGTTTGAGAACTATGTAGACATGACCGAGACACGTCTCCGGTCAATAACCAATAGCGGAACCTGGATGCCCATATTGTCTCCTACATATTCTATGAAGATCTCTATCGGTTAAACCGCATAACAACATACGTTGTTCCCTTTGTCATCGATATGTTACTTGCCCGAGATTCGATCATCGGTATCTCAATACCTAGTTCAATCTCATTACCGGCAAGTCTCTTTACTCGTTATGTAATGTATCATCCCGCAACTAACTCATTAGATACATTGCTTGCAAGGCTTACAGTGATGTACATTACCGAGAGGGCCCAGAGATACCTCTCCGACAATCGGAGTGAAAAATCCTAATCTCGAAATACGCCAACTCAACATGTACCTTCAAAGACACCTGTAGAGCTCCTTTATAATCACCCAGTTACGTTGTGACGTTTGGTAGCACACAAAGTGTTCCTCCGGTAAACGGGAGTTGCATAATCTCATTGTTGTAGGAACATGTATAAGTCATGAAGAAAGCAATAGCAACATACTAAACGATCAAGTGCTAAGCTAAAGAAATGGGTCAAGTCAATCACATCATTGTCCTAATGGTGTGATCCCGTTAATCAAATGGCAACTCATGTCTATGGTTAGGAAACACAACCATCTTTGATCAACGAGCTAGTCAAGTAGAGGCATACTAGTGACACTATGTTTGTCTATGTATTCACACATGTATTATATTTCCGGTTAATACAATTCTAGCATGAATAATAAACATTTATCATGATATAAGGAAATAAATAATAACTTTATTATTGCCTCTAGGGCATATTTCCTTCAAGAAGTAGGTCGGTGGAGCCACGAGGGGCCCACAAGGGTGGGGGGCGCGCCCACCCCCCTAGGGCGTGTCGGGCACCCTCGTGGCCGCCTTGTTTGCTGCTTGACGTCCACTCCAAGTCTCCTGGATTGTGTTTGTTCCAAAAAGATCGCTCCTGAAGGTTTCATTCGTGTGGACTCCGGTTGATATTCCTTTTCTTCGAAACACTGAAGTAGGCAAAAAAAAAACAACAATTTGGGCTGGGCCTCCGGTTTGTAGGTTAGTCCCAAAAATGATATAAAAGTGTAAAGTAAAGTCCACAAACATCCAAAACGGGTAATATAATAGCATGGAATAATCAAAAATTATAGATACGTTGGAGACTTATCAAGCATTCCCAATCTTAATTCTTGCTCGTCCTCGAGTAGGTAAATGATAAAAACAGAATTTTTGATGTAGAATGCTACCTAGCATAATTCTCAATGTAATTTTCTTTATTGTGGCATGAATGTTCAGATCCAAATGATCCAAAATAAAAGTCATATTGACATAAGAGTAATAATACTTCAAGCATACTAACAAAGCAATCATGTTTTCTCAATATAACATGGCTAAAGAAAGCTATGCCTACAAAGTCATATAGTCTGGCTATGCTCTATCTTCATCACACAAAGTATTTAATCATGCACAACCCCGATGACAAGCCAATCAATTGTTTCATACTTTAGTATTCTCAAACTTTTTCAACTTTCACGCAATACATGAGCGTGAGCCTTGGATATAACACTATGTGTGAAATAGAATGGTGGTTGTGGAGAAGACAAAAAGGGAGAAGATAGTCTCACATCAACTAGGCGTATCAATGGGCTATGGAGATGCCCATTAATAGATATCAATGTGAGTGAGTAGGGATTGCCATGCAACGGATGCACTAGAGCTATAAATGTATGAAATCTCAACAAAAGAAACTAAGTGGGTGTGCATCCAACTTGCTTGCTCACGAAGACCTAGGGCGTTTTGAGGAAGCCCATCATTGGAATATACAAGCCAAGTTCTATAATGAAAAATTCCCACTAGTATATGAAAGTGACAACATAGGAGACTCTCTATCATGAAGATCATGGTGCTACTTTGAAGCACAAGTGTGGTAAAAGGATAGTAGCATTGTCCCTTCTCTATTTTTCTCTCATTTTTCCTTTTTTTCCCTTTTTTTCCTTTCTCTCTTTTTTTCTTTTTCTCTTTTTTTCCTTTCTTTTTTTCTTTGGCCTTTCTCTTTTTTTATTTATTTGGCCTTTCTTTTTTTTATAAAGTCCGAAGTCTCATCCCGACTTGTGGGGGAATCATAGTCTCCACCATCCTTTCCTCACTTGGGACAATGCTCTAATAATGAAGATCATGACACTTTTATTTACTTACAACTCAAGAATTACAACTCGATACTTAGAGCAAAATATGACTCTATATGAATGCCTCCGGCGGTGTACCGGGATATGCAATGAATCAAGAGTGACATGTATGGAAGAATTATGAAGGTGGCCTTGCCACAAATACGATGTCAACTACATGATCATGCAAAAGCAATATGACAATGATGATGTGCATCATAATAAATGGAATGGTGGAAAGTTGCATGGCAATATATCTCGGAATGGTTATGGAAATGCCATAATAGGTAGGTATGGTGGCTATTCTGAGGAAGGTATATGGTGGGTTTATGGTACCGGTGAAAGTTGCGCGGCACAAAAGAGGCTAGAAATGGTGGAAGGGTGAGAGTGCGTATAATCCATGGACTCAACATTAGTCATAAAGAACTCATATACTTATTGAAAAAATCTACAAGTCATTGAAAAAAAGTACTAGGCACATGCTCCTAGGGGGATATATTGGTAGGAAAAGACCATGGCTCGTCCCCGACCGCCACTCATAAGGAAGACAATCAATAAATAAATTATGCTCCAACTTCATCACAAAGCGGTTCACCATACGTGCATGCTACGGGAATCACTAACTTCAACACAAGTATTCCCCAAATTCATAATTACTCCACTAGAATGACTCTAATATCACCATCCTCATATCTCAAAACAATTATCAAGCATCAAATTGATCATAGCATCCAATTCACTTTCTATGATAGTTTTTATTATACCCAAACTTGGATGCCCATCATTCTAGGACCAATTTATAACCATAGCAAATACCATCCTGTTCTAAGAGACTCTCAAAATGATATAAGTGAATCATGAGAGATCAACAATTTCTACAAAATAAAGCCACCGCCGTGCTCTAAAAGATATAAGTGAAGTACCAGAGCAAAAATTATCTAGCTCAAAAGATATAAGTGAAGCACATAGAGTATTCTAATAAATTACAAATCAAGTGTGTCTCTCCCAAAAGGTGTGTACAGCAAGGATGATTGTGGTAAAATAAAAGGCAAAGACTCATATCATACAAGACGCTCCAAGCAAAACACATATCATGTGGCGAATAAAAATATAGCTCCAAGTAAAGTTACCGATAGACAAAGACGAAAGAGGGGATGCCTTCCAGGGCATCCCCAAGCTTAGGCTTTTGGTTGTCCTTGGATTATCTTGGGGTGCCTGGGCATCCCCAATCTTAGGCTCTTGCCACTCCTTATTCCATAGTCCATCAAATCTTTACCCAAAACTTGAAAACTTCACAACACAAAACTTAACAGGAAATCTCATAAGCTCCATTAGTGCAAGAAAGAAAAACCACCACATAAGGTACTGCAATGAACTCATTATTTATTTATTTTGGTGTTAAACCTACTGTATTCCAACTTCTCTATGGTTCATACCCCCCGATACTAGCGATAGATGCATCAAAATAAGCAAACAACACACAAAAAACAGAATAGTCTGTAGCAATCTGTAACTTTCAAATACTTCTGGAACTCTAAAATTCCTAAAAAAATAGGAAGTCCTGGGAAATTTTTATATTGATCTACTTCAAAAATAGTCAACGCAAAAGAATGTTTGTGTGATTTACTAAAATTTTTCTCGTGCGCTCAAAAGTTTCTGTTTTTCAGCAAAATCAAATTAACTATCACCGTAAGTTATCCTATAGGTTCTACCTGGCAAAAACACTAATTAAAACATAGAACCTCATCTAAACAGAAGCTAGATGAATTATTTATTACTAAACAGAAGCAAAAAGCAATAAACAAAAATAAAATTGGGTTGCCTCCCAACAAGCTCTATCGTTTAACGCCCCTAGCTAGGCATAACAGCGAGAATAGATCTAAGTATTGCCATCTTTGGTATTCAATTCATAAGTGGCTCGCATGATAGATTCATAAGGTAATTTGACTTCCTTTATTTGAAAGTGTTCCATGCCTTTCCTTAATGGAAATTGGAATCTAATATTCCCTTCCTTCATATCAATAATTGCACCAATCGTTCTAAGAAAGGTCTAACAAGAATAATAGGACATGAAAGATTGCAACCTATATCAAGAACGATAAAATCTATGGGCACATAATTCCTATTTGCAACAATAAGAACATCATTGATCCTTCCCATAGGTTTATTAATGGTGGAATCCGCAAGGTGCAAGTTGAAGGAGCGATCATCAAAATCATGGAAACCTAGCACATCACATAAAGTTTTCGGAATCGTGGAAACACTAGCACCCAAATCACACAAAGCATAGCATTCATGATCTTTAATTGTAATTTTTATAGTAGGTTCCCACTGATCATAAAGTTTTCTAGGTATAGAAACTTCCAATTCAAGTTTTTCCTCATAAGATTTCATCAAGGCATCATCAATATGTTCGGTAAAAGCTTTATTTTGACTATAAGCATGAGGAGAATTCAACACAGATTGCAACAAGGAAATACAATCGATTAAAGAACAATTATCATAATTAAATTCCTTGAAACCCATAATAGTAGGTTCAATGCTATGTAAAGTTTTGACCTCTCCAATCCCAATTTTACCAAATTTAGCATCAAGATCTAAAAATTCCGAATCGTTGGGACGCCTTTTAACTAAAGTTGACTCATCTCCAGTCCCATCATTATCAAGACTCATATTGCAAAACAAATATTTAATAGGGGACACATCAATAACTTTTAGATCTTCATCATTATTTTCATGGAAACTAGAAGAACACACTTTTGCAAAGCAATCTTTCTTAGCACGCATCCCAGCGGTTCTTTCTTTGCACTCATCAATGGAAATTATCATGGCTTTGAGAAACTCATTGATATCATGCTTAGGTGGAATAGATCTAAGTTTCAAAGAATCAACATCAAGAGAAAGTCTATCAACGTTCCTAGCCAATTCATCAACTTCAAGCAATTTTTCTTCAAGCAAAGCATTGAGATTCTTTTGAGAGATCATAAATTCTTTAACACTATTCTCAAAATCAGAGGACATCTTATTAAAATTTCCATAAGAGTTGTTGTAGGAATTACCATAATTATTAGAGGAATTACTATGAAACGGCATAGGATTAAAGTTTCCTCTATAAGCATTGTTACCAAAATTATTCCTACCAACAAAATTCACATCCATAGATTCATTATTATTATCAATCAAAGTAGACAAAGGCATATCATTGGGATCAATAGGAGCACTCTTAGTAGCAAACAATTTCATATGTTCATCCACCTTTCCACTCAAAACATTAATTTCTTCCATTGCATGAACTTTTTTACCAGTAGATCTTTCGGTGTGCCATTGAGAATAATTAACCATAATGTTATCAAGGAGTTTAGTAGCTTCTCCTAACGTGATTTCCATAAAAGTGCCTCCCGCGGCAGAATCTAAAAGATTTCTAGAAGCAAAATTCAATCCAGCATAATTTTTTTGTATGATCATCCATAAATTCAAACCATGATTAGGGCAATTGTGAATCATTAATTTCATTCTTTCCCAAGATTGGGCAACATGCTCATGATCAAGTTGTTTAAAATTCATAATATCGTTTCTAAGAGAGATGATCTTAGCAGGAGGAAAATACTTAGAGATAAAAGCATCTTTGCATTTATTCCATGAATCAATAATTTTTAGGCAAAGAGGAAAACCAAGTTTTAGCACGATCTCTAAGTGAAAACGGAAATAACTTCAATTTAACAATATCATTATACGTATCTTTCTTCTTTTGCATATCACATAAATTCACAAAGTTGTTTAGATGAGTAGCGGCATCTTCACTAGGAAGGACGGAGAATTGATCTTTCATGACAAGATTCAACAAAATAGGATTGATTTCACAAGATTCAGTATCATTAAGAGGAGAAATCAAAGTGCTAAGGAAATCATTATTATTGGTATTGGAAAAATCACACAATTTAGTATTATCTTGCGCCATCGTGACAAGCAATCCAACACACAAGCACACAAGAAGGCAAGCGAAAGAGAGAGGAGAACGGGAAAGAGAGGGCGAATAAAATGGCAAGGGTGATGGGGAGAGGAAAACAAGATGCAAATGGCCAATAATGTAATGCGAGGGAGATGAGTTTGTGATGGATACTTGGTATGTCTTGACTTGAGCGAAGACCTCCCCGGCAACGGCGCCACAAATCCTTCTTGCTACCTCTTAAGCACTGCGTTGGTTTTCCCTTGAAGAGGAAAGGGTGATGCAGCAAAGTAGCGTAAGTATTTCCCTCAGTTTTTGAGAACCAAGGTATCAATCTGTGGCACCCTGGCTCAGAGCAACCGGTTTACCATGCATTGCCAGCCCAGAGACCTTGTTGAGGGAGTCCTGAATTAGGGGGTCCTCGGACAACCGGACTATATACTTTGGTCGGACTGTTGGACTGTGAAGATACAAGATTGAAGACTTCGTCCCGTGTCCGGGTGGGACTCTCCTTTGCGTGGAAGGCAAGCTTGGCAATTCGGATATGTAGATCTCCTTCTCTGTAACCGACTCTGTGTAACCCTAGCCCCCTCCAGTGTCTATATAAACCGGTGGGTTTAGCCCGTATGACAACAACAATCATAATCATAGGCTAGCTTCTAGGGTTTAGCCTCTACGATCTCGTGGTAGATCAACTCTTGTAATACTCATATCATCAACATCAACCAAGCAGGAAGTAGGGTATTAGCTCCGTCGAGAGGGCCCGAACCTAGGTAAACATTGTGTCCCCGGCCTCCTATTACCATTAGCCTTAGATGCATAGTTCGGGACCCCCTACCCGAGATCCACCGGTTTTGACACCGACATTGGTGCTTTCATTGAGAGTTCCACTATGCCGTTACAATAAGGCTTGATGGCTCGCCTTGTTATCAAGGACCACATCACCTCTGGGGGAGCCCTGGCTTTAGGCCAAACTCTCTGACTAGGCGGCTTCATCATGACCGCTCGATCGGCCGTCGCGCCGACAATGACTTTTCAGGTCATCAAAAACAATCTCCACGTCAGCTCGGAACTCACCAAACAGATGGATCCAATGGAGCTATCCTCCCTGAATGAGCTCTTGGATCGCATCGCCGCTCCGGGAGTCGCTATGGACTATGATCGGATCGGGCTTAAACCCGACCAAAGGGAGATTAACTCTCCGCCGGTCACCCATCAGATAGCAGTGGTGGAGGAGCAATGCAGCAATTCTTCCTCTATTTTGAGGATGAAGTATGTCCGGATTCCCGAGCCCTCCGAGCCGGATACCCGTCTACGGGAGGACATGGTCCAAGCTCCGAACCTAGAATCGGACAGCAGGCCAGAAAAATTGGGCAACATCCCGGAGCCCAAGCTGCCAAGCTCGGAAGCTCCTCTACCCCTGGGTCTCAGATCGGGTCAGGGTTTGGACTTAAATCTACCCACCCACCCAGATACAAGTGATCATTCCCATATTAGACAAGAGCCCCAAGAGACAGTACATCACTTCTAGGCCAGATTCCTCCTTGTAATGAGCAAGCTTAAGGACTGTCGCGAGGAAGACGCAATCTCATTCTTTTGCAAAAATTGCATGGACAAGGGAATCTTCAACGCCATAAGTCGCCGTGCCATAGTACACTTCACTGACTTGGCGGCCATAGTACAGAAGTACTGTGCGATGGAAAGTGTCGGCGTTCTGGGAATGGGGGTCCCCAGACTTACCTGCCTGCGGCCTGCGGCGTGGCTCAAGTGGTGGACCAGTACGGCCCATCTTCATCAACGCAAAGCTCAAGACCCTCGCGAGGGGCCAAGCCTCGCGGGGCGGATGACACAAGACTTCCTCAGGGGCAGCCTCGCCAGGCAGGCTCGCGAGGAGGCGGAGAGATCAAGGCAAGGGTTCCTCGCGAGGTGCTCGTGACACAAGCCGTGACGATCGAGACCAGCCGGGCACTAGGCGGGCGCCGGCCCGCGCAGTGTCCTTATTTCCTCTTTGGTGCAAAGGGGGCAAGCACAGGCGTGGAGTACCGAGGCATCAGGCAAAGGTTACCATTTCAGTGCAACGAGACCAAGACCAGCAGAGCGACATGATGGAGGTCACCGTGGAGCCCAAGACATCGTCATCACCAGTGCCTTTGGCAGCCGAAGACCAACTTTAGTCAGGATAACTTATACTAGATGTTCCCCTTCAAAATGGCCGTTGTTGGCGCCCTTCCCGCTCAATATTTGGGAAGAGGACCAGGGCCTCTATAAATAGGACTAGCCACCACACACACACACACACACACACACAGAGAGAGAGAGAGTTCTCATCAGATTGATAGGCATTTGAACTCACCCAAGTAGTTCATCGCACCAGCTCAAGAACACCTCTCGCGAGGCTGTTCATCCTTTGTATTGTTCATCATCAGCCCCTGAGGCAACCCACCACACCACACACTGGAGTAGGGTATTACACCACAACAATGGCCCGAACCAGTATAAACCTTGTGTCCCTCGTGTTGTTCATTGTTTACTTAGATTCTCACGAGGCGATGAGACGTGGATTGGTTGGGGGAAGAACTTCGCGTGCACCCCAGAGTTCGAACCTTAAGGGTCTGCTGGAACCCAACATCCGACATTTGGCGCGCCAGGTAGGGGTGCGCCAGAATCTTTCTTCCGCTGTTCTGTGTTCGATCACCCGTCGTGTTCATGGCTGACGCTCGCCGGGCTCGTTGAGGGAGTCCTGGATTAGGGGGTATCCGGACAGCCGGACTATGTACAACGCCCGGACTATTGAAGCGTGAAGATACAAGACTCAAGACTTCGACCCATGTTTGGATGGGACTCTCCTTTGCGTGGAAGGCAAGCTTGGCAATCCGGATATTGTGTTTCCTTCCTTGTAACCTACTCCATGTAAACCCTAGCCCTCTCCCATGTCTATATAAACCGGAGAGATTGGTCCTTAGAAGGCCGATCACAATTACAATCATACCATCATAGGCTAGCTCTTAGGGTTTAGCCTCTACGATCTTGTGGTAGATCTACTCTTGTACTACCCATATCTTCAATATTAATCAAGCAGGAAGTAGGGTTTTACCTCCATCGAGAGGGCCCGAACCTGGGTAAACATCTGTGTCCCTTGCTTCCTGTTACCATCATCCTTGACGCATATATCGGGACCCCCTACCCGAGATCCGCCGGTTTTGACACCGACATTGGTGCTTTCATTGAGAGTTCCTGTGTGTCGTCACCTCAAAGCTTGATGGCTCCTTCAATCATCAACAACACGGTCCAGGGTGAGACCTTTCTCCCCAGACAGATCTTCATGTTCGGCGGCTTCGCCCTGCAGGCCAATTCGCTTGGCCATCTGGAGCAGATTGGCAACTACGCCCCTGGCCATCAAATCAGGCTCGAAAACCTGAACTACACGGTAGACATCCGCGGAGACTTGATCTTCGATGGATTTGAGCCTATGCCAGGAGCACCGGACAGTCACGACATGCATGGCCTAGACTTGCTATCGGACAACTCTTGGGATATCACCCTTGCGGTAGCCCCAGACTCAAATCCGGAGCAGCCTGCATTGCCCGATGTCGGTGTCAAAACCGGCGGATCTCGGGTAGGGGGTCCCGAACTGTGCGTCTAGGCGGATGGTAACAGGAGACAAGGGACACGATGTTTTACCCAGGTTTGGGCCCTCTTGATGGAGGTAAAACCCTACGTCCTGCTTGATTGATATTGATGATGTGGGTATTACAAGAGTAGATCTACCACGAGATCAAGGATGCTAAACCCTAGAAGCTAGCCTATGGTATGATTGTTGTTCGTCCTATGGACTAAAACCATCCGGTTTATATAGACACCAGAGAGGGCTAGGGTTACACAGAGTCGGTTACAATGGTAGGAGATCTACATATCCGTATCGCCAAGCTTGCCTTCCACGCCAAGGAAAGTCCCATCCGGACACGGGACGAAGTCTTCAATCTTGTATCTTCATAGTCTTGGAGTCCGGCCGATGATGATAGTTCGGCTATTCGGACACCCCCTAGTCCAGGACTCCCTCAGTAGCCCCTGAACCAGGCTTCAATGATGACGAGTCCGGCGCGCATATTGTCTTCGGCATTGCAAGGCGGGTTCCTCCTCCGAATAATTCATAGAAGATCGTGAACACCAGGATAGTGTCCGGCTCTGCAAAATAAATTCCACATACCACCGTAGAGAGAATAATATTTAAACAAGTTCAATCTGCTGACGTATTTTGTGGTGTGACATCACACCACCACCAAGCCTTTACTTGAATCGTTTTTATTATACCACCTCCGCGCGTTTAGCGAAGCGGTTTCCTTGGCACGTCTTCTCGAAGCAGAGATCGTGTTCCCCTTATTCCGGGATTCTCATCAATACGGACGTGAGTAACCCAACTGCGTCCGTTGCCACGCCCCCTCCATCGAAGGCGGGTTCCAAACGGTCACGGGGACGGCTCTTGGTATTCTCCCTCTTTATAATGAGACCAAGGCCCGTTCTTTTTCTTCAATCCTCAATCGAATCCGCCCCTCGCCCCGAGTTCCAACACCCAGGGCTCCAGATTCGGGTACTTTCGACCTTTGACAATGTCCGGCTCCGACCTACGAGGCCGATGGATGCCCTCCTCCGTCACAGAAGAGGACGTGCTAAAGCTGAGAGACGCCAGGTACTTAACCTATGAGATTTCACATAGGTTGCCTGCCCAAGGGCAAGTTATTCCTATCCCGAGCCCGGCGAGAGCGTCGTGTTCGTGTCTCACCTGCGTCGGGGTTTAGACTTCCCGATGGATCCCTTCGTGAGGGGGCTCATGTTTTACTATGGGCTGGAATTCCATGACTTGGCTCCGGAGTCCATCCTCCACATCTCATCATTCATTGTCGTCTGCGAAGCCTTCCTCCGCACTACCCCTCACTTCGGCTTGTGGCTCAAAACCTTCAACATGGAACCGAAGATGATTGAGGGGCATCAGGCAGAGTGCGGCGGGGCAGTTATAAGCAAGAGGGCCGATGCCCCATGGCCCGAGGGCTCTTTTCAGGAGGAGCTCGGCTTGTGGCAACATGAGTGGTTCTATATCACCGGTCCCAGGGGCAGCAGGCAGAGGCCGCCGCCCGCCTTTCGCCCGGGCCCTCCACAACGGCTGACGTCATGGGTCAACAAAGGGCTTGATTGGGGGCCGTCCAAGGACGTACCCCTGTTGCAGGGCCGGATTCGAGACCTCCAAGAAAGGGAGATCAATCTGGTCGTAGTGACAGAGGTTATGCTGATTCGACGCCTTCTGCCCTGCAAACGTCGCCCCCTCCGCCTATGGGAATTTAATCCGGAGGGAACACGAGCTCTCCAACACTTCATGGGTTTGACACCCGTGGAGATGTACAAACTGTTCTTCGGATCACAAGAGATGTGTCCGGACTTGACCGAGGACGCCGGCCTAAGCTGCAATCGCCCGGATACTCAAGTAAGTAGCCCTGTGTCTGGACACATTGTCCATTTATTTATCATGGGTTTGCCTTTTAACCAGCTATCCCTTGGATAGGAGTGGATAGCGCAAGCAAAACTGATACGGTGTCCGGCCCCCCTCCCTGAGACCACGCCGGATCCCGTGTTAATTAAAATGTTGGAGGTTGCACCTTCGGAGGAGGGCGAAGGGGGGCACAGGGAAACTACCACCTCTGCCAAGGAGGCTTTCAGTAAGGGGGGAATCGAGAGTACCTCCCTCCAGGGGGAGAAGAGGACCACTTCCGAAGACCCGGAGGCCAAGGCCTCAAAGCGGGGAAAGAAATCTGCACCGGAAGGTCCTGTGCCGGGAAGAGCCCCGGCCGCACAGTCTCCCCAAAGGAATCAGCCCTCCAGCTAGCCGTAAGTAAAAAAGGGGGAGTTTTGTAATAGGGGACACCCCTACTTTATTTCTAAGGGTAACCGAAGTTTTCACCTTGTAGTTCGGATCTCAGCCCTTCTCAGCAGAGCTCATCTTCGGGGGACCTTCGTCCGGAGATGATGGAGAGCGAAACGCCTCCATCTGCCGCCCCGTCGGGTGGGGCGGACGACCCTGAGGTGTCGTCACGGAGGGTCTCCCCGAGTCCGGCAGTGCCGGGGAGTTCGGCACCCACTAGAGTACGACCGGTGGAGCTGCAGGATTTGCTCGAGAGGGCGTCTATCTCAGAAGATCACCGCACATTAATGAGTATGGTGATTGAAAGGATCTCATCCGCCGAGAGCGGGTTGTATGAGGCCGTCGGAAGTTTGCTGACGGGGTTTGAGGTACGCAAAAAATGACATACCTTTTGGCAGTTTAGCACATGGAGTGCGCCCTGTATAGATAGTAGCCCCTAGGACTTGGTATGCTGTCGAAAGCGACAGCGTGCCAAGGATCATAATCTCAGTTATAGAATGTCGCCTTTCCTATGCAGGTGGCGGAACGTTCGCTGGCCAGCCGGACTGATGGAGTTGCCGAGCTGAAGCGGCAACTCGACGTTGCGGATGCGGACATCGCGCTGGTCAATAAACGACTTGATGAGTCACAAGGTAGGTGGTTGCTCCACGGTCACCTAGTAAGGGAGCTGATGCCCGTTCCTTACAATTTGTATGCTTGATGCAGATGGTGCCGCTGCTGTGGAAGACCTTCGAGCAGAGCTTGCTCGAGCCAAGGAGCAAGCCAGGAAAAGTGATGCGGCTGCCTCGAAGGCAGCGGAAGAGCTAAAAGCCGAAAAGGCTGCTCACTTCCGAAGCAGGGAGGAGATGGCCGGAATGGCCGTGAAATTAAAAGATGCTACCGACCGCTATGAGGTTCTTGAAAGAGAACGCCGAGCGGAGTAAGAGGACCTGAAGAAGGCCGCCGCCGAAGCCAAGGATGCCCGTTGTGTGATGCGGGCTATGAAGGAGGAACTGCGTCAGACCGGAGACATTGCGGCTGGAAAGCCCTTTCTGCTGCGTAGGAAGTTCACGGATCCGAAGTATGCTCAGTTGGGCCAATTGTGTGGTGCGGAGGATCCTTATCTAGATTTGGCGGCGAGTGCGGCGGATGCAGTCATGCACTTCCGAAGCCAGAAGGATCACGAAATGGAAGAGCTTTTCTGGTCTCAATTCCATAGTCCGGAGCGTCCACTTCCGTTGACCGATCGGTTGGCTGAGTGGGCTGAGATGAATAGATTGTCCGGACTTGCCATGACGGATGTGGTGGCTCATCTGTGGCCAGAAAGGCCCAAGCCGGAGAGTTATTTTGGCTTGTTGCAGCAATTCCTTGGGGCGGTGCCGCATATCGAGGCGATGAAGCGGTCGGCATGCATAGAGGGTGCACGGATGGCTCTCGCCCGTGTTAAGACATACTGGGCGGAGATGGATGCCACCGATGTTGCATCCCGGGGTTCGGACAAAAGCCGATTACCCATCGAGCACTATTTTGAGGAAGTCCTGCAGGGCGCTCGTTTAATAGAGTCGCAGTGCTCGAAAGATGTTATGTTCAAATGACATGTATGATCTATGAGATCATGTTTATAATGTAACGGCTTTTTATACTTGTGCGTTCAAGTATTGAACTATCTCCTGTGCGGCCGTATATGTATGTGTAACCTGAAAGATGGCAGTCTTTGGCTTTAGTCCCCACGCACATGGTGCGGGGGTGTTTGCAAAAAAAGCGCTTTTTCACACTTAATCCAACGTCTTGGTCCTTTGAAGGAGGTGATAGCATAGCAAACTAGGCAACCGGACTATAATGCTTTATCACTTTCACTTAGCCATAGGAGCTCGATGGTGGGGCTACTATATAGCCCCTAGAGGCACTGCGCTCTCCGAACTCGGGGCGCGTATGTGCCTGACCGGGAAGCGGTCCCTCGTCAACACAGAGGAATTCTAAACATTCCAGTAGTCGATCGAGTGGTTGACCAGTCTCTCGCTATATCATGACAATCAGTTTTTGGCTTTCTCTACTGAGGTGCTCGCCCGGCTGAACCGGGGCACAATCGCAGTAGTTCTCCTGGTGCCGCGTTAGCCGATGGAGCGGAACGTAAGGCAGCAAAACATAGGAGCCAGGCAAACCAAATATTTGACCAAAGACATGATTCGGAGCTGATGCATATAAGGCCTAACTCGAGACGCCGAACACTCCCTGAGGTATTCGGTCTTTATGATACCGGGCAGAACAATGCCCTAAGCCCCTAGTGTCCAGGTACAGGCGAGAACTCCTGACGCGGCCGATGCCAAAACGCCAGCCTCCTCCTCGGTTATGGTAAGAAACCGGGGGATGTGTATCAACAAGAGACAGTAAGAAAGGTTTACGCATGTTCTTAATCTGAAGAGAATCCTTGCAACGGGTCCCTGCTGCATGTCTGCGCCTGTGTCTCTGTTATGCTGTATCCTGGACGGGTGTAGCACGTGCTTCATCTATAAAAGAGAAGAACTTAGTTTGGAAAAAATATCATGCAAAAGATGTATTTAAAACAAAGTATGATTTGGAAGATGAATGAAGTTGAGCTTTATTGGCTCTCATTGTTTATACGTGCAGCCCCTTGTAAAGAGGTATGCGGCTGGGAAGCCCCTTGTTTATTTCTGTCACGACTGACTTTTCAATAAAATACTTATTGAGAAAATTGATCTTTAGATCCCAGTATAGGAAAAGTTATCCTCACTGGTAGACAATTACTTGATAAATAGAGGACCAGTAGCATTAAATATATTATAGGGTTGAGCTGAGACTGCTCAACAATTTATTACAAACTCGCCAATATCTTACATAAGGGTGGTTATGACACAGGGGTGTGGTGACATGCTACTAGCTCAAGATAAAAGTGGTGGTGGATAACTTGACTCCTAACTGGCAGCTCATTGAGCGTCGAGGTGAGGCTCGATGAATTTATTTCAGGGGTGGCGGAAGCGGATATAATACAGTGACCAAATGCAGGATCACACGGGACTGACTGGGACTCCTCTAGGCGTCGAACTCGCTATCGAACTCTTCATCCATGAGATCGCCTTCATCAACATCTGGTCAAATCAACAAGCCAGGTGAGTACTTTGAAAGTACAAGCAAGACAGTTCGGACAAAAGATATAACAAATGCATGCATGAATGCGTCATGAGCAAAAATAATGATGCTCATTCCAATAATAAATTTTTTGCACGACTAATAATTCAAATAAATAACCAAAAACCGATCAGGTGTCTGGAGCGACGCCTCGAAAGGTAAACAAATAAAGCTCATGCCGTAGTCGGGCATCTAAGCGACACCACATAAAGGGCTTATAAAAGAATGTCACAGTCGGACGTCTGAGCGACATCACAGAAAGGGCTTGTAAAAGAAATGCCATAGTCGGATGTCTGAGCGACATCACAGAAAGGGCTTATAAAAGAAATGCCACAGTCGAACGTCTGAGCGACATCACAGAAAGGGCTTATAAAAGAAATGCCACAGTTGGACGTCTAAGCGACATCACAGGAAGGGCTTGTAAAAGAAATGCCATAGTCGGACGTCTGAGCGACATCACAGAAAGGGCTTGTATCAGATGTAAATAACAAGTATGCCATAGTCGGACGACTGAGCGACATCACAGAAATGGCTTATATCAACAGTAAATAACGGGTTAGTCCATCCACAAGAATAAACTGTTAACCGGATTTTAACACTCACGTAGTCCACTGGGTTTTGTCACTGAGGCTGATATCTGACAAGATAAGATGAACACAGTACTTGGACATGTACAAGATGATTTAAAGGATTTGTGACTCTGCAGAGTTTGTACTAACTGACCACAACCAACGGATTTCCGTAGCCACGAAGGACTAGTTCCGTTTATGGTATTTCGGTAGAAACACATTTAACCAGTACACACCCATTCCACCTCATGATGCCAGGAATCACCATAGACAACGTCCAAGAAAAACTTTGAGACGGGGAGGTCACAACCTCGAATAGCATGGGATCAAATTTCTATACGCGCGCTCTAAGGGGTGCCCCCCTCTCGGTCCCAACCGGAAACACCCATGCCCCCTGACCGGATGACGGGCTTTAATCCAGGGCCATGTAACCCTCATCCCGGCCTCTCTATTTGGTGTGTACCAGGAAAAACGGTTTGCAACTTACTAAGCCATATTCCTTGCGGAAAACATGTGGTTGTACAGGAATGGAAATGAATGGGAATGTGATTTGATTCACGATGACACTGAAGTCAAATAGACTGGCGTAAGACTGGGATGCCACAACACTGCCATCTTACCCATCCTCATGCCATCACATGGCCATGCAAATATGTATCCAACAACATATGGCTTTCCGAAACTTACTTTCCACTTCTGTGCATGAAATATAACATTCAAGAAATGTTCATAAACATGCCATGAAACTCCTAAATGCAAACATGCAACAAACACTCATCATATCAAGAGTTCAAACATGCTTGCCTGGTTCGGAGTAGTCGGAGTCTAACTGGGTGAAATTCGCGGCTCTGTCACCTCCTCCGGTATCTACGGTATAAGAAAAATACGCACGTAATGTAAATACCGCGAGGTGCACAAAAAGTAATCCAAATAAATTCTCAAATAAATCTGATAAAAAACTAGACAAAATTTTAAAGAGAACAGAAAAAGAATCAAACAAAAATCCTTTTCTGTTTAAAAGTTATAAGGGTTTTGATTCAGGGACCTTTCTGTAATGAAACAGAAAACTCTTAGGGGGTTCTGCAGAAAAGTCTAGAAAACGGTTCGTTCAAAAGAAAAGGATGAGAGGCTGAATATTCAAACGAGGGAGATGGGGCTCGTCGGTGCCCGAGAGCTGCGGTGGTCGCCAACGGCGATCCACGGCGAGGCAAGGGGATCGGGTGGTACCTCCGTGTTCAGCACGTCCTTCCGCGTCGGTGGGTGGTGGTGGTGGTCGCCGGCGAGCACTGTGTCGACGGTGGCCCTTGCTCCGTCGGACGGTGGTTCGGGTAGTCGTGGACCTCGCCGGAGAGAGCTGCGGGGGTCAAATTGGAGTGGGGGTTAGTCTCCTAGAGGTGCCATGAGACTACGGTTAAGTCTAGGGCCGTGGAGGAGTTCTCACCAGGGAGAACGCTGCCGGAGCCCGAGGCGGACGGAGGTGGCCGAAGTGGAGGAAGAAGGGCCCCTCGAGGCTCTTCCAGTGGCTGGGCAGGGTCTGGTGAGGTGGTGGAGTTGTGCGGGGGCGAGAGCAAGCTTGGAGGCGCTATTTATAGCCAGCCCGAGGCGGTTGCCGCATACGGGATAAGTCCGGCGAGCGATTACGGCGGCGCTGTGGCTGGACGGTTGGTTTAGCGGCTTGAGCATCGCCTAGACGGAGCACTGGCTCCATTCCAGTGTCTAACCCAACAAGGAGGGGTGGTTACGGCATGTCCTCGACGAAACGGCTGTACGACACGTCGGCGGTAGAGGGCGCGCCCTAAGCGTGCCTGGCCACGGCGACGATGCTGCATGCGTGTGCTGGAAAGGGAGATGGCCACGCGGAGCTCTCAGGCAGTTTGGGCGGTGCCGAATGGCGTTATGCCGCAGGGTGCCCCCTTGTCGGCAGCCACGGGGGTTCTGCCGCCGCGGAACACGCCGGCGCAGGCGGGCCAGGGTGCCACCAACACCAGGAATGAGCCAAGCGCGCGTGTGGTGCTCTGGACAGGGAGGAGGAGCCGTGCGCAACGCGCCAGGCGCACAATCGATGCGTGACTGAACTCTGACGAAGAAACGACACTGAACTTACTGAATTTCTGAAGATGTACAGTAACAGTGCAGGCCAGGTGTTCGACAGAATGATTTTGGCATGTGGGGATTTTTCCTTCAGCTGGTTTTTGGTGGAGTGGTCTCTCATTGCAACTAGGGGTTGCGTGAATTTTGGTGGAATTTTTGGAGAAGTGGAGGTATGAATTTCACCAAATTTTACAAATCTGGTCCAAACTTGCAGAGGGCAAATTTTGAAAATTTTGAAAAGAAGATGAGTGGATCTTGATGGTTCTAGGTTGTGGGTGCTAAGGACTATCCAGAGGAGCTGATTTGAGACCAAAGTTCAAAGGCATTAAGGTACTTGCTTTGCAAATTACCTAGGCTCAAAATAAAGGGCATAATTGTTTTGGGAAAAGAAATAATTGAGATAAAATCCAAAAATGGATTTAACTAGTTGGGACAGAATGTTTGGGTTGTCCCAAAGTGGAAGGAGGGGTTTTGGGAGAATTTTACCACAAGAGGCATGGTAAAACAAGAATGGATCAAAACCGAAGAGAAGCCCAAAACCAAAAAGGTTTTCTTTTTAGAAGAAACTAAATCCAGGAAAAGATTTTGAGAAGAAGAACTCAGAAGAGAGGTTTTTAAGAAGGGTTTAAATGACCTTCTTTAAACCAAGCAAGGCTCTTGCTGAAAACAAAAACCACAATTTTTTTTGGAGTGTCACAGCACCTACCCCCTTAGAAAAAAATCTCGTCCCTGTGATTTCAGCTGATCCTTAAATAGGTGTGGGTGCTCTATCTGAAGAAAATCCTCGCTCTCCCAAGTTGCTTCATTCTCGGTGTGATTGCTCCACTGAACTCTAAAAAACATGATGGTTTTCTGTCGGGTCCTCCTTTCAGACTCTTCTAATATTTTTATTGGGTGCTCCCGGTAGGTGAGGTCTGGTTGCACGTCAATATTTTCATGTGATACTTGCTTCTCTGGGTTGCTCACGTATTTTCTCAACTGCGAGATGTGCAACACGTTGTGGATGTCGGATAAATCCCCGGGTAGGTCTAGCTGGTAGGCTACCGTGCCTCTTCGGGCCACTATACGGAATGGTCCGATGAATCTTGGTGCTAGCTTTCCCTTAATCCTGAATTGCTGCAGACCCCTCATAGGAGAAACTCTTAGGTATACAAATTCTCTGGGTTCAAAACTGATTTCCCGATGCTTTCGATCGTAATAACTCTTTTGCCGACTTTGAGCTGTCTTAAGTCGATCTCTAATCGTCTTAACCTTCTCCTCAGCCTCTTTGAGCATATCTGGGCCGAAGATGTGGCTGTCCCCGGTTTCTGACCAGTTTAGCGGGGTACGACATCTTCTCCCATATAGAGCTTCAAAGGGTGCCATTTGCAAGCTGGCTTGATAATTGTTGTTGTATGCGAACTCTGCATATGGCAAGCTTTCTTCCCAACTGGTTCCGTAGGTGAGGACATAGGCTCTCAGCATGTCTTCTAGGATTTGGTTTACGCGTTCAGTTTGCCCATCAGTCTGGGGGTGGTATGCGGTACTGAATGATAGTTGGGTTCCCAGTGCCTGTTGTAGGTGATCCCAAAATCTAGAGACGAACTGTGTGCCTTTGTCAGATATGATAGTCTTTGGGACTCCATGCAGGCAGACGATACGGACAAGATAAAGTCTGGCCAGTCTCTGAGTGGTGTGAGTTGTCTTCACCGGGATAAAATGTGCTACCTTAGTTAATATGTCGGTGATGACCCATATGGCATTATTTCCATGTCGTGATCGTGGTAGTCCAACAATGAAATCCATTCCAATCTCGTCCCACTTCCACTCGGGAATCTTGTTTGGCTGTGACAGCCCGGCTGGTTTCTGGTGCTCGGCCTTGATGCGTTGACAAGAGTCACAACATGCAATGAACGTGGCCATGTCTCTCTTCATGCCGTGCCACCAAAATTTTTCCTGAAGGTCTTTGTACATTTTTGTTCCTCCAGGATGGATTGAATACGGAGCGGTGTGGCTTTCAGCCAGAATCTGTTGTTTGAGGTCCTTGATATTTGGTACGCAAAGTCTCTCTCCGTACCACAATATTACTTGCTCATCTATGTTGAATTCTGAGGCCTTGCACAAACTCACTTTCCTTTTTATGCCATCAATGCTGGGGTGTCCATGCTGAGCCTCCTTAATCTTTTCCATCAGGGTAGGCTGTATTTCCAAATTCGACACACTGCCTTCGGTGACCATTATTAAATTGAGTTTGGCAAATTCCTGTTGAAATTCTGGCCTCAAATTTGGTATACCATCGTTGTCCGTGCTGGGATTCCGACTAAGGGCATATGCCACAACAATTTCTTTTCCAGGATGGTAGTGGATTCCAACATCATAATCCTTCACCAACTCCAACCAGCGTCATTGCCGTAAATTAAGTTCCGGCTGTGTGAAAATATACTTAAGACTCTTATGGTCTGTGTATATTTCACAATGATTTCCAAGTAGAAAGTGTCTCCATTCCTTGAGTGCATGGATGACCGCTGCCAATTCTAAGTCATGAGTGGGATAATTCTCCTCATGCTTGCGAAGTTGTCTGGAGACATATGCAACTACCTTGCCTTCTTGCATCAATACGCATCCGAGGCCTTTCCGGGATGCGTCACAATATACCTCAAAATTCTTGTGTATGTATGGTACAATTAATACTGGTGCCGTTGTTAATTTCCTTTCAGCTCTTGGAAGCTTTTCTCACATGCTTCCGTCCATTCAAACGTCTAGTCTTTCTTGAGCAACTGCGTCATTGGCTTTGCTATGGTGGAGAATCCTTCAATAAATCTCCGATAATAGCCTGCCATTCCCAAGAAACTCCGTATGTCCGTTACGCTAGCTGGTGGTTTCCAGCCAAGTACGGCCTTGACCTTTTCCGGGTCTACTGCAATACCTTCTTGGGTTAGCACGTGGCCCAGAAAACCCACCTGTCTTAGCCAAAATTCACATTTGCTGAATTTGGCGTACAGTTGATGTTTCCTGAGTTCTCCGAGTACAATCCTGAGATGCTCGGCGTGCTCTTCTAGTGTTTTGGAGTATATCAGAATATCATCGATGAATACCACAACAAACTTGTCCATATACTTCATAAATACTTTGTTCATGAGGTGAGCAAAATATGCGGGGGCGTTGGTTAGCCCAAATGGAATTACTGTGAACTCATACAGTCCATATCTGGAAGTGAAGGCTGTCTTGGGAATATCTTTTGTTCGCACTTTTAATTGGTGGTATCCCGATCTCAAGTCAATTTTTGAGAAGACATTGGCCTGTGCGAGCTGATCAAATAAATCATTTATTCCGGGCATTGGGTATTTGTTCTTGATTGTGACCATGTTAAGAGCTCGATAGTCAATACACAATCTCAGTGTTCCATCCTTTTTCTTGGCAAATAAAATTGGAGAACCCCAAGGTGAGGAACTGGCTCGTATGTATCCTTTCTCCAATAATTCTTTTATTTGTTTGTTCAATTCTACCAATTCGGATGGTGCCATTCTGTATGGTTTCTTGTAAATGGGAGCGGTTCCGGGTGCTAGCTCAATGCTAAATTCTATCTCTCGGTCCGGTGGCATGCCTGGTAGTTCTTCTGGAAAAACGTCTGGAAATTCACACACTACTGGAACCTTGTTTAGCTCAGAAACGTCCACCTTGTTTAATCTCGGTTGCCGAGGTATTTGTCTCTCTTTGGCTAAAACTTTTATTGTCTTCCCGTGATGGTGTGTGAGAATCACGGTCCGGTTGAAGCAGTCAATAAAACCTTTGTTGGTGGTTAACCAATCCATCCCTAGGATGACATCCAGTCCTTTGCTTTCCAATACAATATGGTTGGCGTAAAACTTCAAACCTTCAAATTCAATAATCACACCTTGACAGTAACTCTGGGTCACTTGCTTAATCCCAGGGGACTTGATGATCATGGATTTTTCCAAGGGAAGCATCAAAAAATTATTTTGCAAAGCAAAACTCTTCGAAATGAATGAGTGAGAAGCTCCAGAATCAAACAAAACCATGGCAGGTATTGTGTTGACGGGGTACGTACCGAGTACGATATCTAGGGCGTTCTGTGCTTTCTCTTTGGTCATGTGGTTCAGGTGACCCTTCCGGTGGTTGTTATTGGGGTTGAAATTGTTTCGCTTTGGAGCTGAATTATTTCCACCATTGTTAGGCTTCGGGGTGGAGTTCCTTGGCTTGGGGCACTGCTTGGCATAGTGCCCTTCTTCTCCACAAGCGTAACAAGTAACGCCTGGGCGATATGTGAACTCCTTGTCCCTTGCATGGAAATTCTTGATCGGGCGTGAATTATTCGTCGGGGTTTTGTGTGTTTCACCCTTCTGAAATTCCGTCTTGCTTCTGGGGTTGCGAGCAAAAGTAGACTGGTCCCTTTTGCGTTTGCGGAAATCTTCTAAGCTGCGTCGCTCATTTTCCAGACTAATGGCCTTATCCATCAGTGTTTTAAAATCTGGGAAGGTATGCACAACCAGCTGGCATTTAAGCGCGGGTGCCAGGCCTTCCAAG
Source organism: Triticum aestivum (assembly GCF_018294505.1). Classification (NCBI taxonomy): domain Eukaryota; kingdom Viridiplantae; phylum Streptophyta; class Magnoliopsida; order Poales; family Poaceae; genus Triticum; species Triticum aestivum. The sequence continues at coordinate 532,361,003 of NC_057798.1, forward strand.
AATTTTTCCATCTTCTTGCTCTCGGTCATGCGCTCTTCATTGTTGTAGCGAGATAGCAGAGTGAATTGGCTGTTGTATTCTGACACTGTCATGGTCCTTTGCTTGAGATCATCAAATTCTCTCTTCTTGATTTTCATAACACTCTTAGCAATGTGTGCCCCACGAAAACCTTCTTTGAAATCCTCCCAGGTTATTTCGTTTTTGTTGGGGTGCATGTGCAGGAAGTTTTCCCACCACGATGCAGCTGCTCCGGCGAGATAATGTGGTGCATACAATACTTTTTCACAATCTGAACACTGTGCAATAATTAATTTTCTCTCCATGTCTTGAAGCCAGTCTTCAGCCTCAAGAGGCTTGTCAGTGTGAGAAAATGTTGGAGGACGCGTCTTCTATAACTCAGATAACTTGGATTGCTGCTGATACTGACCACGGTGATTTTCCATATTGATGAATTGGTTCATCATTTCCTGGTGTTGTTGTTGACTCTGTTCATACAAACGACACACTTGGGTAAATGCTGTTTCACTGTCCTATTGACTTGTCTGTCCCTGAGTGAAATTGTGGTTTGGTGGTGTGCCATAATTTTCTTCGGGATGATTTGGCATGGAGCGCGTGCACGGACGAGACATCTTTCACTCTGGGGATATATTTTGTGAAACTCGTAAGACAAAGAAAGAGAGTTGCAAAAGTCAATAAAAACACACATAAAACTCCAGGATTTTTTTGAAAATACACGATTGCGCGCGGAGAAGGACTATTACATATCTTACACGCAGGCATAATTATACATTACATCACTCAGGATATGCGTACATGATCCTGACATGTTATTGAGACTAGTGCGCTTCTCCATATCCTACATGATGCGCAAACAGACTACTTCTCACAACCTATGTACATATAAACATAACACATAAGTCGGTACATCACATGGCGTCTAAACGTACTCAGTCGGAGATGGTGAGGATCTCCCTTGGCCTGCCGAGGGTGAGACGCAGTGACACTGGGGACTCAACCTCCTCCTCACTAATAGGTTCCAGATGAGAAACGCTGCGCTGAGCTGATGGAGCAGGTGCCATAGGTGGAGTAACATGAATATGAGTGGGCAAAATCGGTGGAGTAGCACGTATGGGAGTGGGTGCAATAAGTGGTGCAGAGCGAACGGGGTGGGTGCAACAGTTTGGTTGAATTCCTTAGTGGTAGGCAGACAACGAGCAGTGGCGAGAATGGTAGGTGAATGAGAAGCTGAGGACGAGATGAACGTCAGCGGTGGAGCGGTGTGCAGAAGTTCCCTCCTGTTGGGGGCACAGCCATGGACTGAGTCCATGCGGGCAGCTACGAGGTCGTCCACCATGCCGTCGAAGGCTACCTCCAGGGCTCAGAGGTACTCGACAAGCATCTCAAAGGCCTCGTCTCGCTCTCCTCTGGGGTAAGAGAATGAGTAGTGACAGGTGTATGGCACGTGGCATGGAAGGTAGCGGTAGCGATGGGTCTTCATTGCAGGAAGAACATCCCGAAGACGAGCTATCGCCTCGTGGGCAGCCATTGACATAGCATGCCTCTCTATAGGCATGGCTCTCCCCAAGAATCGGAAGCGGCGTATCTCAGCACGCCCTCCCCTGAATTGCACCGCGGCCTAGTGCATGGTCAGACTGTCGTTGATCTTGTGTGGATAAAGCGTGAAGACTGGGCGCACGGATGGCCCCATCGCGACCTGAGCGATGAAGGAGAGGAGCTTGACGAACCCCTCAAACACGTTGGCGAACATTTGTGACTCACAGTCGTTGCCAGCCATCTACAAAAGTAGGCAAAAATTCTGAACGATCATATCATAAATTTTATGCTGATTGTCAGAAAAATGACTACATTTGCAAAAACATGAATAAACTCTATCATGCTAATAACCGATTAGCGATCGCACCTAGTGGCTTCCTACAGTCAGCCTAGCTCTGGTACCAAGTCTGTCACGACCGACTTTTCAATAAAATACTTATTGAGAAAATCGATCTTTAGATCCCAGTATAGGAAAAGTTATCCTCACTGGTAGACAATTACTTGATAAACAGAGGACAAGTAGCATTAAATATATTACAGGGTTGAGCTGAGACTGCTCAACAATTTATTACAAACTCGCCAATATCTTACATAAGGGCGGTTATGACACAGGGGTGTGGTGACATGCTACTAGCTCGAGATAAAAGTGGTGGTGGATAACTTGACTCCTAACTAGCAGCTCATCGAGCGTCGAGGTGAGGCTCGATGAATTCATTTCATGGGTGGCGGAAGCGGATATAATACAGTGACCAAATGCAGGATCGCACGGGACTGACTGGGACTCCTCTAGGCATCGAACTCGCTATCGAACTATTCATCCATGAGATCGCCTTCATCAACATCTGGCCAAATCAACAAGCCAGGTGAGTACTTTGAAAGTACTCGCAAGACAGTTCAGACAAAAGATATAACAAATGCATGCATGAATGCGTCATGAGCAAAAATAATGACGCTCATTCCAATAATAAAATTTTTGCACGACTGATAATTAAAATTAATAACCAAAAACCGATCGGGTGTCTGGAGCGACGCCTCGAAAGGTAAACAAATAAATCTCATGCCGCAGTCGGGCGTCTAAGCGACACCACATAAAGGGCTTATAAAAGAATGTCCAGTCGGACGTCTGAGTGACATCACATAAAGGGCTTGTAAAAGAAATGCCACAGTCGGATGTCTGAGAGACATCACAGAAAGGGCTTATAAAAGAAATGCCACAATCGGATGTCTGAGCGACATCACAGAAAGGGCTTGTAAAAGAAATGCCACAGTCGGATGTCTGAGCGACATCACAGAAAGGGCTTATAAAGGAAATGCCACAGTCGGACG
>NC_057798.1:532364168-532387524 GCF_018294505.1 Triticum aestivum
GACATCACAGAAAGGGCTTATAAAAGAAATGCCACAGTCGGACATCTGAGCGACATCACAGAAAGGGCTTGTAAAAGAAATGCCATAGTCGGACGTCTGAGCGACATCACAGAAAGGGCTTATATCCGATGTAAATAACAAGTATGCCATAGTCGGACGTCTGAGCGACATCACAGAAAGGGCTTATATCAACAGTAACTAACGGGTTAGTCCATCCACAAGAATAAACTATTAATCGGATTTTAACACTCACGTAGTCCACCGGGTTTTGTCACTGAGGCTGATATCTGACAAGATAAGATGAACACAGTACTTGGACATGTACAAGATGATTTAAAGGATTTGTGACTCTGCAGAGTTTGTACTAACTGACCACAACCAACGGATTTCCGTAGCCACGAAGGACTAGTTCCGTTTATGGTATTTCGGTAGAAACACATTTAACCAGTACACACCCATTCCACCTCACGATGCCAGGAATCACCATAGACAATATCCAAGAAAAACTTTGAGACGGGGAGGTCACAACCTCGAATAGCATGGGATCAAATTTCTATACGCGCGATCTAAGGGGTGCCCCCCTCTCGGTCCCAACCGGAAACACCCATGCCCCCTGACCGGATGACGGGTTTTAATCCAGGGCCATGGAACCCTCATCCCGGCCTCTCTATTTGGTGTGTACCAGGAAAAACGGTTTGCAACTTACTAAGCCATATTCCTTGCGGAAAACATGTGGTTGTACAGGAATGGAAATGAATGGGAATGTGATTTGATTCACGATGACACTGAAGTCAAATAGACTGGCGTAAGACTAGGATGCCACAACACTGGCATCTTACCCATCCTCATGCCATCATATGGCCATGCAAATATGTATCCAACAACATATGGCTTTCCGAAACTTACTTTCCACTTCTGTGCATGAAATATAACATTCAAGAAATGTTCATAAACATGCCATGAAACTCCTAAATTCAAACATGCAACAAACACTCATCATATCAAGAGTTCAAACATGCTTGCCTGGTTCGGAGTAGTCGGAGTCTAATTGGGTGAAGTTCGCGGCTCCGTCACCTCCTCCGGTATCTACGGTATAAGAAAAATAGGCACGTAACGTAAATACCGCGAGGTGCACAAAAAGTTATCCAAATAAATTCTCAAATAAATCTGATAAAAAACTAGACAAAATTTTAAAGAGAACAGAAAAAGAATCAAACAAAAATCCTTTTATGTTTAAAAGTTATAAGGGTTTTGATTCAGGGACCTTTCTGTAATGAAACAGAAAACTTGGTGTTCAGGACGTGGATCGGGTGGTACCTCCGTGTTCAGCACGTCCTTCCGCGTCGGTGGGTGGTGGTGGTGGTCGCCGGCGAGCACTGTGTCGACGGCGGCCCTTGCTCCGGCGGACGGTGGTTCGGGTAGTCGTGGACCTCGCCGGAGAGAGCTGCGGGGGTCAAATTGGAGTGGGGGTTAGTCTCCTAGAGGTGCCATGAGACTACAGTTAAGTCTAGGGCAGTGGAGGAGTTCTCACCGGGGAGAACGCTACCGGAGCCCGAGGCGGACGGAGGTGGCCGGAGTGGAGGAAGAAGGGCCCCTCGAGGATCTTCCAGTGGCTGGGCGGGGTCTGGTGAGGTGGTGGAGTTGTGCGGGGGCGAGAGCGAGCTCGGAGGCGCTATTTATAGCCGGCCCGAGGCGGTTGCCGCGTACAGGATAAGTCCGGCGAGCGATTACAGCGGCGCTGTGGCTGGACGGTTGGTTTAGCGGCTTGAGCATCGCCTAGACGAAGCACTGGCTCCATTCCAGTGTCTAACCCAACAAGGAGGGGTGGTTACGGCCTGTCCCCGACGGAACGGCCGTACGGCACGTCGGCGGCAGAGGGCGCGCCCTGAGCGTGCCAGGCCACGGCGACGGTGCTGCATGCGTGCACTGGCAAGGGAGATGGCCACGCGGACCTCTCAGGCGGTTTGGGCGGTGCCGAACGGCGTTATGCCGCAGGGTGCCCCCTTGTCGGCCGCCACGGGGGTTCTGCCGCCGCGGAACACGCCGGCGCAGGCGGGCCAGGGTGCCACCGACGCCAGGAACGAGGCAAGCGCGCGTGTGGTGCTCCGGACAGGGAGGAGGAGCCATGCGCAACGCGTCAGGCTCACAGTCGACGCGTGACTGAACTTTGACGAAGAAACGACACTGAACTTACTGAATTTCTGAAGATGTACAGTAACAGTGCAGGCCAGGTGTTCGACAGAATGATTTTGGCATGTGGGGATTTTTCCTTGAGCTGGTTTTTTGGTGGAGTGGTCTCTCATTGCAACTAGGGGTTGCCTGAATTTTGGTGGAATTTTTGGAGAAGTGGAGATATGAATTTCACCAAATTTTACAAATCTGGTCCAAACTTGCAGAGGGCAAATTTTGAAAATTTTGAAAAGAAGATGAGTGGATCTTGATGGTTCTAGGTTGTGGGTGCTAAGGACTATCCAGAGGAGCTGATTTGAGACCAAAGTTCAAAGGCATTAAGGTACTTGCTTTGCAAATTACCTAGGCTCAAAATAAAGGGCAGAATTGTTTTGGGAAAAGAAATAATTGAGATAAAATCCAAAAATGGATTTAACTAGTTGGGACAGAATGTTTGGGTTGTCCCAAAGTGGAAGGAGGGGTTTTGGGAGAATTTTACCACAAGAGGCATGGTAAAACAAGAATGGATCAAAACCAAAGAGAAGCCCAAAACCAAAAAGGTTTTCTTTTTAGAAGAAACTAAATCCAGAAAAAGATTTTGAGAAGAAGAACTCAGAAGAGAGGTTTTTAAGAAGGGTTTAAATGACCTTCTTTAAACCAAGCAAGGTTCTTGCTGAAAACAAAAACCACAATTTTTTTTTGGAGTGTCACAATTAATGCCGGACTCGCCTAACCGTGTCCGAGGTCTGAATGACCTGTTTGGAGGGGCTTTCACCAGCAAGGTCAGATTAGTGTGTGGCTGTCAAGGCAGTCTCACGTTTTCCGCGTCGAGGAACACTCGGAGTTACCCTTTAATGAGATTATGCCGCGTGGACCGGGCATTTTAAGCGTAAGAGACGCGTAATGCGGTATTGCGTTAAAGTGGGCGAAAGCTTCGTGTCCCACTAGTGCTTGATGGCTACTTTTGAATGGGGCGATATGGAAAATGAGCTTTTTGCGATGGAGGTTGTCGGATGAACCGAACACGACCTCTAGTAGTACAGAGCCTGTACAATTGGCGTAAAGGCCTGGCATCACTCCTTTGAAGGAAGTGCTGCTACGGCGAATTTTGGTAGGGTCTATCCCCATTCTGCGGATGGTGTCCTGGTATAGCAGGTTTATATCGCTGTCGCCATCCATTAGGACTTGTGTGAATTGTAGTCCGTCGATTATGGGATTCAATACCAAAGCAGTCCCCCCTGCGTTTCGAACACTTCTGGAGTAATCCTGATGGTCGAAAGTAATTGGTTTAAACATCCAATTTAGGGACTCTGCTGGGGTGGACCGTGCGGCGCGTGTTTTAGCAGGTGCCGCACTATTTTTCCTTGTTATCACATGAAGTGAGTTCACTGTTTTGACTTCTAGTGGGAAAGTCTTCTGTTTTCTGGCGTGCTGCTTGTGGGGTTCGTCGCCATCTTCGCTTGGTGCATCGAGCCCCTTGTGTTCGGCGTTAAGTCGGCCAGACTGCTTGAAGACCCAACAATCTCTATGGGTATGGTTTGCAGGCTTCCCGGGGGTACTATGGATTTGACATATCCTATCCAAGATTTTGCTTAGGTTGGATAGCTCATCACTGTTGTCCTTAAGAGGTAGTGTTTTATTATTCGGCCGAGAGCTTTTGAACCCGGCGTTGACCGCCGTGCTATTTGGGCCATTTTCCTTATTCCGGCGCTGATCTTTTCTGCGTCGTGATTTTCCATTTCCATCCCTGACCTCGGATGTACTCGGGTCGCTGGTGCTGCATCTTGCCAGCCAGCTATCTTCCCCCGCGCAAAAGCGGGTCATGAGGCTTGTTAGCGCGGCCATCGTTCTTGGTTTTTCCTGGCCGAGGTGTCTGGCGAGCCATTCGTCTTGGACGTTATGCTTAAAGGCTGCTAAGGCTTCGGCGTCCGGACAATCGACTATTTGGTTCTTTTTGGTGAGGAACCTATTCCAGAATTTGTGTGCTGACTCTCCGGGCTGTTGAGTTATGTGACTTAAATCGTCTGCATCCGGAGGGCGGACATAAGTCCCCTGAAAATTTGCTCGAAACGCATCCTCGAGCTCTTCCCAACTTCCAATGGTATTTTCTGGGAGGCTTTTGAGCCAATGCCGAGCTGGCCCTTTGAGTTTGAGGGGTAGGTATTTTATGGCATGAGTTTGAGGGGTAGGTATGTGTAGGATATAATCCTCATTCCAGACTCCGGGGTCTGTTGTTCCGTCATATGCCTCTATGTTTACGGTTTTGAATCCCGCTGGAAATTCATGATCCAGTACCTCGTCGGTGAAACATAGTGGGTGTGCGGAGCCCCTGTATTTAGGTGTGTCGTTGTCTTCAAACACTCGACAGGTTGTGTTGCTCCCTAGAGTCTTCTTCTTTGGCCCATAGATGGACCTGAACGGGCCATCCTTTTTGCGAGGATCTTTATGTGGATCGTGTGTAGGCTTGTGTGCGGTGCCGCTTGCCGCTCTTAGCCTGTCATCTGGTCGTCTATCCGGCCAGGCGGCCTCTTTCTTTTTTGACTGTGGGGGCTCTACGGCCTCCTCGTCAAATTCGGGCAACAGCTTGCGCTTCGGGTAGCTCTTTGCCTGGTGACTATCGCCGTATTTATCTGCGGTATTGAGTACTTTGCTCCATCTCATTCTGAGTGCGTCCTCCGCTGATTTGAGCTTCCGCTTTTGCTTCTTCAAACTTCTTGCAGTGGCGACGAGCCTTTTATGAAGGTTCTTATGCTCTGGTGATGTGTCCGGCGTGAGATCATTTGGACTATTGTTTTCGCTGGGGATGGGTTGCTTGTCCAATTCATCCTGTTCGGATGGTTGCTTGGTGGCATGTTTGTCGTCCACTGCTTCACCCTGCTCTAAGGCTGGGTCAGTATGGGTGACGTTGTTATCGAGGCGGGACTTCGGGCGGCGCTTGCGTCGCCGTTTTGGTTGTTTGTCGGGGGAGTTTTCCTTCGCCACGTCCCGTTGTTCCTCGTTATCGCTTCCTTTTGGTGTACCCACCATGTATACGTCGTGAGTTGAGGTGGCTTTCCAGTGCCCAGTAGGCGCTGGTTCTTCTTCGTCTCCGGCATCGTCGTCCATACCGTCGATGTCTTCGGAGTCGAAGTCTAGCATGTCGGTTAGATCGTCGACAGTGGCTACTAAGTGGGTGGTGGGTGGGCTTTGAATTTCTTCGTCGTCCGCATCCCAACCGTCCTGACCGCAGTCCGGCCAGGTCTCTCCTGATAACGAGAGATACTTTAGCGTGCTCAGGATGTCATCGAAAGGTGAGTGTTGAAAGATGTCCGCAGCGGTGAACTCCATGATCGGCGCCCAATCGGATTCGATTGGAGGGGGCGTGGGAGGTTCGGAGTCTGGCGAGGAGTTCGGCACCTCGGAGCCACGAGCTTCACAAGGGATAAGGTTAGTATTCGGCTCCATCGCCGTAGAGGTTGCAGCCCCTGAGGCAGTGTCTAGCCACCCGTCCTCGATCTGCGCAGCCGGCTCCGAATTGAGGGTCGGAGCGGACTCATGTTCGGCCTCCAGGGCACTGTCCGGCTGTAGAGCTAAATCATGCCCATCATGACAGTGCGGCGCGCTCGGCTGTGGCTCGAATCCATCGAAGATCAAGTATCCACGGATGTCAGCCGTGAAGTTCAAACTTCCAAATCTGACCTGACGTCCAGGGGCGCAGCTTTCGATCTGCTCCATATGGCCAAGCGAATTGGCCCGCAGTGCAAAGCCGCTGAATACGAAGATCTATCCGGGGAGAAAAGTCTCACCCTGGACTACGTCGTTGTTGACGATCGAAGGAGCCATCGAGCCTATCGGTGATGACACAGAGGAACTCTCAATGAAAGCACCAATGTCGGTGTCAAAACCGGCGGATCTCGGGTAGGGGGTCCCGAACTGTGCGTCTAGGAGGATGGTAACAGGAGACAAGGGACACGATGTTTTACCCAGGTTCGGGCCCTCTTGATGGAGGTAAAACCCTACGTCCTGCTTGATTGATATTGATGATGTGGGTATTACAAGAGTAGATCTACCACGAGATCAAGGAGGCTAAACCCTAGAAGCTAGCCTATGGTATGATTGTTGTTCGTCCTATGGACTAAAACCATCCGGTTTATATAGACACCGGAGAGGGCTAGGGTTACACAGAGTCGGTTACAATGGTAGGAGATCTACATATCGTATCGCCAAGCTTGCCTTCCACGCCAAGGAAAGTCCCATCCGGACACGGGACGAAGTTTTCAATCTTGTATCTTCATAGTCTTGGAGTCCGGCCGATGATGATAGTTCGGCTATACGGACACCCCCTAGTCCAGGACTCCCTCACCTGAGGATGGAGGGATGGATCCCGCCCCGCAGGCCGTACCCTCATCGGCGGTAGAGCCGAACACATGCCTCACTTCTGAGGAGGCCTGTGACTCCGGACCCCCGGACTCGTATCTGGTTGTAGGTTCCTGTTCACGCACTCCCGAGCCAGTCGAGCCAGGTTGGGCCCCGGTAATGGAGTTCACCGCTGCGGACATCTTCCAGCACTCGCCCTTTTGCGACATGCTGAACTCATTAAAAACTCTCTCTTTGACAGAAAATTCTGGGCCGAACTATGTCCGGCTCGAGTGGGAAGCAGACAACGAAGAAATTCATTACCCACCCACCACCCACTTCATAGCCATGGTTGATGATTTAACCGACGCGCTTGACTTCGACTCCGAAGGCATCGACGGTATGGACGACAATGCAGGAGAAGATTCAGAATCTATGGGGTGCCTGACTTCCGCCTCGTCACATGACATATACATGGTGGATACGCCCAAGGAGGACGACGGTGAGAATCCGGAAGATAAAACCCCCGGGCAAAAGCCAAAGCGATGGTGCAGACGCCGTTCCAAGTCGAGCAACAGTAAAAATAGCAGTAAGAGCGCCAGAAGGATCGACACTCCGGCTAACACCGAAGGCAACAATGACCATACGGAACCAGAGATGGAGCAGGACGAGCCAGGTCACGCCGAACACATTTCGGAGCAGATGCCCGAGGACAATGATCCAGAGGGACGAGTTCATCAAACCGGCCCAGGACAAGAAGACAGTACAGTCGATGAAGCATTCATCATTCCGGAAGAATGCGTGGAACGAGATAACCTCCACATAAAGCTTATGGCCACAGCGAGAAGTCTGAAGAAGCAGAAGCAACAACTTAAAGCCACACAGGAAACGCTCAACCACAGATGGAGCAAAGTGCTAGACACTGAAGAAAGATATGGCAATGATCGCCATACAAAGAGCTACCCAAAACACAAGCTACTGCCAGAATTCGATGACGAGGCCGTTCCACCAAAGAATAACACGACCAGGAGGCCAGACGTACCACTTCATAACCGCAACAAAGCAGCTACCAAAGACGCCCACGATCTACGTGAGCACCTGGATAAGAAAGCTGGCGCAGCTAGGTCCATCTATGGATCTAAAGGACACACCCCGACGGGGGACTGTGGTCGTCAAAACGATTATGCCAATCAAATACCAGTTCGGAATAAACACCGGACACAACAACAGCCGACGGCATGCCACAACATGTCCAGATACAGAGGGGCTGCTCACCCCCTGTGCTTTACCAAAGAGGTACTGGACCATGAATTCCCACAGGGCTTTAACCCTGTGAACATAGAGGCATACGACGGAACGACATACCCAGGGGTCTGGATTGAGGACTTTATCCTACATACACATATGGCTCGTGGGGATGACCTCCACGCCATCAAATACCTTCCCCTCAAACTAAAGGGACCAGCTAGACACTGGTTGAAAAGCCTCCCAGAAAATTCAATTGGGAGTTGGGAGGAACTCGAGGACGCTTTCAGGGCAAATTATGAAGGGACTTATGTCCGGCCTCCAGATGCTCACGATTTAAGTCACATAATCCGAGGCCTTTCTGGGATGCGTCACAATATACCTCAAAATTCTTGTGTATGTATGGTACAATTAATACTGGTGCCGTTGTTAATTTCCTTTCAGCTCTTGGAAGCTTTTCTCACATGCTTCCGTCCATTCGAACGTCTAGTCTTTCTTGAGCAACTGCGTCATTGGCTTTGCTATGGTGGAGAATCCTTCAATAAATCTCCGATAATAGCCTGCCATTCCCAAGAAACTCCGTATGTCCGTTACGCTAGCTGGTGGTTTCCAGCCAAGTACGGCCTTGACCTTTTCCGGGTCTACTGCAATACCTTCTTGGGTTAGCACGTGGCCCAGAAAACCCACCTGTCTTAGCCAAAATTCACATTTGCTGAATTTGGCATACAGTTGATGTTTCCTGAGTTCTCCGAGTACAATCCTGAGATGCTCGGTGTGCTCTTCTAGTGTTTTGGAGTATATCAGAATATCATCGATGAATACCACAACAAACTTGTCCATATACTTCATAAATACTTTGTTCATGAGGTGAGCAAAATATGCGGGGGCGTTGGTTAGCCCAAATGGAATTACTGTGAACTCATACAGTCCATATCTGGAAGTGAAGGCCGTCTTGGGAATATCTTCTGTTCGCACTTTTAATTGGTGGTATCCCGATCTCAAGTCAATTTTTGAGAAGACATTGGCCTGTGCGAGCTGATCAAATAAATCATTTATTCCGGGCATTGGGTATCTGTTCTTGATTGTGACCATGTTAAGAGCTCGATAGTCAATACACAATCTCAGTGTTCCATCCTTTTTCTTGGCAAATAAAATTGGAGAACCCCAAGGTGAGGAACTGGCTCGTATGTATCCTTTCTCCAATAATTCTTTTATTTGTTTGTTCAATTCTACCAATTCGGATGGTGCCATTCTGTATGGTTTCTTGTAAATGGGAGCGGTTCCGGGTGCTAGCTCAATGCTGAATTCTATCTCTCGGTCCGGTGGCATGCCTGGTAGTTCTTCTGGAAAAACGTCTGGAAATTCACACACTACTGGAACCTTGTTTAGCTCAGAAATGTCCACCTTGTTTAATCTCGGTTGCCGAGGTATTTGTCTCTCTTTGGCTAAAACTTTTATTGTCTTCCCGTGATGGTGTGTGGGAATCACGGTCCGGTTGAAGCAGTCAATAAAACCTTTGTTGGTGGTTAACCAATCCATCCCTAGGATGACATCCAGTCCTTTGCTTTCCAATACAATATGGTTGGCGTAAAACTTCAAACCTTCAAATTCAATAATCACACCTTGACAGTAACTCTGGGTCACTTGCTTAATCCCAGGGGACTTGATGATCATGGATTTTTCCAAGGGAAGCATCAAAAAATTATTTTGCAAAGCAAAACTCTTCGAAATGAATGAGTGAGAAGCTCCAGAATCAAACAAAACCATGGCAGGTATTGTGTTGACGGGGTACGTACCGAGTACGATATCTAGGGCGTTCTGTGCTTCCTCTTTGGTCATGTGGTTCAGGTGACCCTTCCGGTGGTTGTTATTGGGGTTGAAATTGTTTCGCTTTGGAGCTGAATTATTTCCACCATTGTTAGGCTTCGGGGTGGAGTTCATTGGCTTGGGGCACTACTTGGCATAGTGCCCTTCTTCTCCACAAGCGTAACAAGTAACGCTTGGGCGATATGTGAACTCCTTGTCCCTTGCATGGAAATTCTTGATCGGGCGTGAATTATTCGTCGGGGTTTTGTGTGTTTCACCCTTCTGAAATTCCGTCTTGCTTCTGGGGTTGCGAGCAAAAGTAGACTGGTCCCTTTTGCGTTTGCGGAAATCTTCTAAGCTGCGTCGCTCATTTTCCAGACTAATGGCCTTATCCATCAGTGTTTTAAAATCTGGGAAGGTATGCACAACCAGCTGGCATTTAAGCGCGGGTGCCAGGCCTTCCAAGAATTTTTCCATCTTCTTGCTCTCGGTCATGCGCTCTTCATTGTTGTAGCGAGATAGCAGAGTGAATTGGCTGTTGTATTCTGACACTGTCATGGTCCTTTGCTTGAGATCATCAAATTCTCTCTTCTTGATTTTCATAACACTCTTAGCAATGTGTGCCCCACGAAAACCTTCTTTGAAATCCTCCCAGGTTATTTCGTTTTTGTTGGGGTGCATGTGCAGGAAGTTTTCCCACCACGATGCAGCTGCTCCGGCGAGATAATGTGGTGCATACAATACTTTTTCACAATCTGAACACTGTGCAATAATTAATTTTCTCTACATGTCTTGAAGCCAGTCTTCAGCCTCAAGAGGCTTGTCAGTGTGAGAAAATGTTGGAGGACGCGTCTTCTATAACTCAGATAACTTGGATTGCTGCTGATACTGACCACGGTGATTTCCCATATTGATGAATTGGTTCATCATTTCCTGGTGTTGTTGCTGACTCTGTTCATACAAATGACACACTTGGGTAAATGCTGTTTCACTGTCCTGTTGACTTGTCTGTCCCTGAGTGAAATTGTGGTTTGGTGGTGTGCCATAATTTTCTTCGGGATGATTTGGCATGGAGCGCGTGCACGGACGAGACATCTTTCACTCTGGGGATATATTTTGTGAAACTCGTAAGACAAAGAAAGAGAGTTGCAAAAGTCAATAAAAACACACATAAAACTCCAGGATTTTTTTGAAAATACACGATTGCGCGCGGAGAAGGACTATTACATATCTTACACGCAGGCATAATTATACATTACATCACTCAGGATATGCGTACATGATCCTGACATGTTATTGAGACTAGTGCGCTTCTCCATATCCTACATGATGCGCAAACAGACTACTTCTCACAACCTATGTACATATAAACATAACACATAAGTCGGTACATCACATGGCGTCTAAACGTACTCAGTCGGAGATGGTGAGGATCTCCCTTGGCCTGCCGAGGGTGAGACGCAGTGACACTGGGGACTCAACCTCCTCCTCACTAATAGGTTCCAGATGAGAAACGTTGCGCTGAGCTGATGGAGCAGGTGCCATAGGTGGAGTAACATGAATATGAGTGGGCAAAATAGGTGGAGTAGCACGTATGGGAGTGGGTGCAATAAGTGGTGCAGAGCGAACGGGGTGGGTGCAACAATTTGGTTGAATTCCTTAGTGGTAGGCAGACAACGAGCAGTGGCGAGAATGGTAGGTGAATGAGAAGCTGAGGACGAGATGAACGTCAGCGGTGGAGCGGTGTGCAGAAGTTCCCTCCTGTTGGGGGCACAGCCATGGACTGAGTCCATGCGGGCAGCTACGAGGTCGTCCACCATGCTGTCGAAGGCTGCCTCCAAGGCTCGGAGGTACTCGACAAGCATCTCAAAGGCCTCGTCTCGCTCTCCTCTGGGGTAAGAGAATGAGTAGTGACAGGTGTATGGCACGTGGCATGGAAGGTAGCGGTAGCGATGGGTCTTCATTGCAGGAAGAACATCCCGAAGACGAGCTATCGCCTCGCGGGCAGCCATCGACATAGCATGCCTCTCTATAGGCATGGCTCTCCCCAAGAATCGGAAGCGGCGTATCTCAGCACGCCCTCCCCTGAATTGCACCGCGGCCTGGTGCATGGTCAGACTGTCGTTGATCTTGTGTGGATAAAGCGTGAAGACTGGGCGCACGGATGGCCCCATCGCGACCTGAGCGATGAAGGAGAGGAGCTTGACGAACCCCTCAGGCACGTTGGCGAACATTTGTGACTCACAGTCGTTGCTAGCCATCTACAAAAGTAGGCAAAAATTCTGAACGATCATATCATAAATTTTATGCTGATTGTCAGAAAAATGACTACATTTGCAAAAACATGAATAAACTCTATCATGCTAATAACCGATTAGCGATCGCACCTAGTGGCTTCCTACAGTCAGCCTAGCTCTGGTACCAAGTCTGTCACGACCGACTTTTCAATAAAATACTTAATGAGAAAATCGATCTTTAGATCCCAGTATAGGAAAAGTTATCCTCACTGGTAGACAATTACTTGATAAACAGAGGACCAGTAGCATTAAATATATTACAGGGTTGAGCTGAGACTTCTCAACAATTTATTACAAACTCGCCAATATCTTACATAAGGGCGGTTATGACACAGGGGTGTGGTGACATGCTACTAGCTCGAGATAAAAGTGGTGGTGGATAACTTGACTCCTAACTAGCAGCTCATCGAGCGTCGAGGTGAGGCTTGATGAATTCATTTCATGGGTGGCGGAAGCGGATATAATACAGTGACCAAATGCAGGATCGCACGGGACTGACTGGGACTCCTCTAGGCATCGAACTCGCTATCGAACTCTTCATCCATGAGATCGCCTTCATCAACATCTGGCCAAATCAACAAGCCAGGTGAGTACTTTGAAAGTACTCGCAAGACAGTTCGGACAAAAGATATAACAAATGCATGCATGAATGCGTCATGAGCAAAAATAATGACGCTCATTCCAATAATAAAATTTTTGCACGACTGATAATTAAAATTAATAACCAAAAACCGATCGGGTGTCTGGAGCGACGCCTCGAAAGGTAAACAAATAAAGCTCATGCCGCAGTCGGGCGTCTAAGCGACACCACATAAAGGGCTTATAAAAGAATGTCCAGTCGGACGTCTGAGTGACATCACATAAAGGGCTTGTAAAAGAAATGCCACAGTCGGATGTCTGAGAGACATCACAGAAAGGGCTTATAAAAGAAATGCCACAATCGGATGTCTGAGCGACATCACAGAAAGGGCTTGTAAAAGAAATGCCACAGTCGGATGTCTGAGCGACATCACAGAAAGGGCTTATAAAGGAAATGCCACAGTCGGACGTCTGAGCGACATCACAGAAAGGGCTTATAAAAGAAATGCCACAGTCGGACATCTGAGCGACATCACAGAAAGGGCTTGTAAAAGAAATGCCACAGTCGGACGTCTGAGCGACATCACAGAAAGGGCTTATATCCGATGTAAATAACAAGTATGCCATAGTCGGACGTCTGAGCGACATCACAGAAAGGGCTTATATCAACAGTAACTAACGGGTTAGTCCATCCACAAGAATAAACTATTAATCGGATTTTAACACTCACGTAGTCCACCGGGTTTTGTCACTGAGGCTGATATCTGACAAGATAAGATGAACACAGTACTTGGACATGTACAAGATGATTTAAAGGATTTGTGACTCTGCAGAGTTTGTACTAACTGACCACAACCAACGGATTTCCGTAGCCACGAAGGACTAGTTCCGTTTATGGTATTTCGGTAGAAACACATTTAACCAGTACACACCCATTCCACCTCACGATGCCAGGAATCACCATAGACAATATCCAAGAAAAACTTTGAGACGGGGAGGTCACAACCTCGAATAGCATGGGATCAAATTTCTATACGCGCGCTCTAAGGGGTGCCCCCCTCTCGGTCCCAACCGGAAACACCCATGCCCCCTGACCGGATGACGGGCTTTAATCCAGGGCCATGGAACCCTCATCCCGGCCTCTCTATTTGGTGTGTACCAGGAAAAACGGTTTGCAACTTACTAAGCCATATTCCTTGCAGAAAACATGTGGTTGTACAGGAATGGAAATGAATGGGAATGTGATTTGATTCACGATGACACTGAAGTCAATAGACTGGCGTAAGACTAGGATGCCACAACACTGGCATCTTACCCATCCTCATGCCATCATATGGCCATGCAAATATGTATCCAACAACATATGGCTTTCCGAAACTTACTTTCCACTTCTGTGCACGAAATATAACATTCAAGAAATGTTCATAAACATGCCATGAAACTCCTAAATTCAAACATGCAACAAACACTCATCATATCAAGAGTTCAAACATGCTTGCCTGGTTCGGAGTAGTCGGAGTCTAATTGGGTGAAGTTCGCGGCTCCGTCACCTCCTCCGGTATCTACGGTATAAGAAAAATACGCACGTAACGTAAATACCGCGAGGTGCACAAAAAGTTATCCAAATAAATTCTCAAATAAAACTGATAAAAAACTAGACAAAATTTTAAAGAGAACAGAAAAAGAATCAAACAAAAATCCTTTTCTGTTTAAAAGTTATAAGTGTTTTGATTCAGGGACCTTTCTGTAATGAAACAGAAAACTTGGTGTTCAGGACGTGGATCGGGTGGTACCTCCGTGTTCAGCACGTCCTTCCGCGTCGGTGGGTGGTGGTGGTGGTCGCCGGCGAGCACTGTGTCGACGACGGCCCTTGCTCCGGCGGACGGTGGTTCGGGTAGTCCTGGACCTCGCCGAAGAGAGCTGCGGGGGTCAAATTGGAGTGGGGGTTAGTCTCCTAGAGGTGCCATGAGACTACAGTTAAGTCTAGGGCAGTGGAGGAGTTCTCACCGGGGAGAACGCTGCCGGAGCCCGAGGCGGACGGAGGTGGCCGGAGTGGAGGAAGAAGGGCCCCTCGAGGATCTTCCAGTGGCTGGGCGGGGTCTGGTGAGGTAGTGGAGTTGTGCGGGGGCGAGAGCGAGCTCAGAGGCGCTATTTATAGCCGGCCCGAGGCGGTTGCCGCGTACAGGATAAGTCCGGCGAGCGATTACAGCGGCGCTGTGGCTGGACGGTTGGTTTAGCGGCTTGAGCATCGCCTAGACGAAGCACTGGCTCCATTCCAGTGTCTAACCCAACAAGGAGGGGTGGTTACGGCCTGTCCCCGACGGAACGGCCGTACGGCACGTCGGCGGCAGAGGGCGCGCCCTGAGCGTGCCAGGCCACGGCGACGGTGCTGCATGCGTGCACTGGCAAGGGAGATGGCCACGCGGACCTCTCAGGCAGTTTGGGCGGTGCCGAACGGCGTTATGCCGCAGGGTGCCCCCTTGTCGGCCGCCACGGGGGTTCTGCCGCCGCGGAACACGCCGGCGCAGGCGGGCCAGGGTGCCACCGACGCCAGGAACGAGGCAAGCGCGTGTGTGGTGCTCCGGACAGGGAGGAGGAGCCATGCGCAACGCGTCAGGCTCATAGTCGACGCGTGACTGAACTTTGACGAAGAAACGACACTGAACTTACTGAATTTCTGAAGATGTACAGTAACAGTGCAGGCCAGGTGTTCGACAGAATGATTTTGGCATGTGGGGATTTTTCCTTGAGCTGGTTTTTTGGTGGAGTGGTCTCTCATTGCAACTAGGGGTTGCCTGAATTTTGGTGGAATTTTTGGAGAAGTGGAGATATGAATTTCACCAAATTTTACAAATCTGGTCCAAACTTGCAGAGGGCAAATTTTGAAAATTTTGAAAAGAAGATGAGTGGATCTTGATGGTTCTAGGTTGTGGGTGCTAAGGACTATCCAGAGGAGCTGATTTGATACCAAAGTTCAAAGGCATTAAGGTACTTGCTTTGCAAATTACCTAGGCTCAAAATAAAGGACAGAATTGTTTTGGGAAAAGAAATAATTGAGATAAAATCCAAAAATGGATTTAACTAGTTGGGACAGAATGTTTGGGTTGTCCCAAAGTGGAAGGAGGGGTTTTGGGAGAATTTTACCACAAGAGGCATGGTAAAACAAGAATGGATCAAAACCAAAGAGAAGCCCAAAACCAAAAAGGTTTTCTTTTTAGAAGAAACTAAATCCAGAAAAAGATTTTGAGAAGAAGAACTCAGAAGAGAGGTTTTTAAGAAGGGTTTAAATGACCTTCTTTAAACCAAGCAAGGTTCTTGCTGAGAACAAAAACCACAATTTTTTTGGAGTGTCACAATTAATGCCGGACTCGCCTAACCGTGTCCGAGGTCTGAATGACCTGTTTGTAGGGGCTTTCACCAGCAAGGTCAGATTAGTGTGTGGCTGTCAAGGCAGTCTCACGTTTTCCGCGTCGAGGAACACTCGGAGTTACCCTTTAATGAGATTATGCCGCGTGGACCGGGCATTTTAAGCGTAAGAGACGCGTAATGCGGTATTGCGTTAAAGCGGGCGAAAGCTTCGTGTCCCACTAGTGCTTGATGGCTACTTTTGAATGGGGCGATATGGAAAATGAGCTTTTTGCGATGGAGGTTGTCGGATGAACCGAACACGACCTCTAGTAGTACAGAGCCTGTACAATTGGCGTAAAGGCCTGGCATCACTCCTTTGAAGGAAGTGCTGCTACGGCGAATTTTGGTAGGGTCTATCCCCATTCTGCGGATGGTGTCCTGGTATAGCAGGTTTATATCGCTGTCGCCATCCATTAGGACTTGTGTGAATTGTAGTCCGTCGATTATGGGATTCAATACCAAAGCAGTCCCTCCTGCGTTTCGAACACTTCTGGAGTAATCCTGATGGTCGAAAGTAATTGGTTTAAACATCCAATTTAGGGACTCTGCTGGGGTGGACCGTGCGGCGCGTGTTTTAGCAGGTGCCGCACTATTTTTCCTTGTTATCACATGAAGTGAGTTCACTGTTTTGACTTCTAGTGGGAAAGTCTTCTGTTTTCTGGCGTGCTGCTTGTGGGGTTCGTCGCCGTCTTCGCTTGGTGCATCGAGCCCCTTGTGTTCGGCGTTAAGTCGGCCAGACTGCTTGAAGACCCAACAATCTCTATGGGTATGGTTTGCAGGCTTCCCGGGGGTACTATGGATTTGACATATCCTATCCAAGATTTTGCTTAGGTTGGATAGCTCATCACTGTTGTCCTTAAGAGGTAGTGTTTTATTATTCGGCCGAGAGCTTTTGAACCCGGCGTTGACCGCCGTGCTATTTGGGCCATTTTCCTTATTCCGGCGCTGATCTTTTCTGCGTCGTGATTTTCCATTTCCATCCCTGACCTCGGATGTACTCGGGTCGCTGGTGCTGCATCTTGCCAGCCAGCTATCTTCCCCCGCGCAAAAGCGGGTCATGAGGCTTGTTAGCGCGGCCATCGTTCTTGGTTTTTCCTGGCCGAGGTGTCTGGCGAGCCATTCGTCTTGGACGTTATGCTTAAAGGCTGCTAAGGCTTCAGCGTCCGGACAATCAACTATTTGGTTCTTTTTGGTGAGGAACCTATTCCAGAATTTGCGTGCTGACTCTCCGGGCTGTTGAGTTATGTGACTTAAATCGTCTGCATCCGGAGGGCGGACATAAGTCCCCTGAAAATTTGCTCGAAACGCATCCTCGAGCTCTTCCCAACTTCCAATGGTATTTTCTGGGAGGCTTTTGAGCCAATGCCGAGCTGGCCCTTTGAGTTTGAGGGGTAGGTATTTTATGGCATGAGTTTGAGGGGTAGGTATGTGTAGGATATAATCCTCAATCCAGACTCCGGGGTCTGTTGTTCCGTCATATGCCTCTATGTTTACGGTTTTGAATCCCGCTGGAAATTCATGATCCAGTACCTCGTCGGTGAAACATAGTGGGTGTGCGGAGCCCCTGTATTTAGGTGTGTCGTTGTCTTCAAACACTCGGCAGGTTGTGTTGCTCCCTAGAGTCTTCTTTTTTGGCCCATAGATGGACCTGAACGGGCCATCCTTTTTGCGAGGATCTTTATGTGGATCGTGTGTCGGCTTGTGTGCGGTGCCGCTTGCCGCTCTTAGCCTGTCATCTGGTCGTCTATCCGGCCAGGCGGCCTCTTTCTTTTTTGACTGTGGGGGCTCTACGGCCTCCTCGTCAAATTCGGGCAACAGCTTGCGCTTCGGGTAGCTCTTTGCCTGGTGACTATCGCCGTATTTATCTGCGGTATTGAGTACTTTGCTCCATCTCATTCTGAGTGCGTCCTCCGCTGATTTGAGCTTCCGCTTTTGCTTCTTCAAACTTCTTGTAGTGGCGACGAGCCTTTTATGAAGGTTCTTATGCTCTGGTGATGTGTCCGGCGTGAGATCATTTGGACTATTGTTTTCGCTGGGGATGGGTTGCTTGTCCAATTCATCCTGTTCGGATGGTTGCTTGGTGGCATGTTTTTCGTCCACTGCTTCACCCTGCTCTAAGGCTGGGTCAGTATGGGTGACGTTGTTATCGAGGCGGGACTTCGGGCGGCGCTTGCGTCGCCGTTTTGGTTGTTTGTTGGGGGAGTTTTCCTTCGCCACGTCCCGTTGTTCCTCGTTATCGCTTCCTTTTGGTGTACCCACCATGTATACGTCATGAGTTGAGGTGGCTTTCCAGTGCCCAGTAGGCGCTGGTTCTTGTTCGTCTCCGGCATCGTCGTCCATACCGTCGATGTCTTCGGAGTCGAAGTCTAGCATGTCGGTTAGATCATCGACAGTGGCTACTAAGTGGGTGGTGGGTGGGCTTTGAATTTCTTCGTCGTCCGCATCCCAACCGTCCTGACCGCAGTCCGGCCAGGTCTCTCCTGATAACGAGAGATACTTTAGCGTGCTCAGGATGTCACCGAAAGGTGAGTGTTGAAAGATGTCCGCAGCGGTGAACTCCATGATCGGCGCCCAATCGGATTCGATTGGAGGGGGCGTGGGAGGTTCGGAGTCTGGCGAGGAGTCCGGCACCTCGGAGCCACGAGCTTCACAAGGGATAAGGTTAGTATTCGGCTCCATCGCCGTAGAGGTTGCAGCCCCTGAGGCAGTGTCTAGCCACCCGTCCTCGATCTGCGCAGCCGGCTCCGAATTGAGGGTCGGAGCGGACTCGTGTTCGGCCTCCAGGGCACTGTCCGACTGTAGAGCTAAATCATGCCCATCATGACAGTGCGGCACGCTCGGCTGTGGCTCGAATCCATCGAAGATCAAGTATCCACGGATGTCAGCCGTGAAGTTCAAACTTCCAAATCTGACCTGACGTCCAGGGGCGCAGCTTTCGATCTGCTCCATATGGCCAAGCGAATTGGCCCGCAGTGCAAAGCCGCTGAATACGAAGATCTATCCGGGGAGAAAAGTCTCACCCTGGACTACGTCGTTGTTGACGATCGAAGGAGCCATCGAGCCTATCGGTGATGACACAGAGGAACTCTCAATGAAAGCACCAATGTCGGTGTCAAAACCGGCGGATCTCGGGTAGGGGGTCCCGAACTGTGCGTCTAGGCGGATGGTAACAGGAGACAAGGGACACGATGTTTTACCTAGGTTCGGGCCCTCTTGATGGAGGTAAAACCCTACGTCCTGCTTGATTGATATTGATGATGTGGGTATTACAAGAGTAGATCTACCACGAGATCAAGGAGGCTAAACCCTAGAAGCTAGCCTATGGTATGATTGTTGTTCGTCCTATGGACTAAAACCATCCGGTTTATATAGACACCGGAGAGGGCTAGGGTTACACAGAGTCGGTTACAATGGTAGGAGATCTACATATCGTATCGCCAAGCTTGCCTTCCACGCCAAGGAAAGTCCCATCCGGACAAGGGACGAAGTTTTCAATCTTGTATCTTCATAGTCTTGGAGTCCGGCCGATGATGATAGTTCGGCTATACGGACACCCCCTAGTCCAGGACTCCCTCACCTGAGGATGGAGGGATGGATCCCGCCCCGCAGGCCGTACCCTCATCGGCGGTAGAGCCGAACACAGGCCTCACTTCTGAGGAGGCCTGTGACTCCGGACCCCCGGACTCGTATCTGGTTGTAGGTTCCTGTTCACGCACTCCCGAGCCAGTCGAGCCAGGTTGGGCCCCGGTAATGGAGTTCACCGCTGCGGACATCTTCCAGCACTCGCCCTTTTGCGACATGCTGAACTGATTAAAAACTCTCTCTTTGACAGAAAATTCTGGGCCGAACTATGTCCGGCTCGAGTGGGAAGCAGACAATGAAGAAATTCATTACCCACCCACCACCCACTTCATAGCCATGGTTGATGATTTAACCGACGCGCTTGACTTCGACTCCGAAGGCATCGACGGTATGGACGACAATGCAGGAGAAGATTCAAAATCTATGGGGTGCCTAACTTCCGCCTCGTCACATGACATATACATGGTGGATACGCCCAAGGAGGACGACGGTGAGAATACCAGTTCGGAATAAACACCAGACACAACAACAGCCGACGGCATGCCACAACATGTCCAGATACAGAGGGGCTGCTCACCCCCTGTGCTTTACCAAAGAGGTACTGGACCATGAATTCCCACAGGGCTTTAACCCTGTGAACATAGAGGCATACGACGGAACGACATACCCAGGGGTCTGGATTGAGGACTTTGTCCTACATATACATATGGCTCGTGGGGATGACCTCCACGCCATCAAATACCTTCCCCTCAAACTAAAGGGACCAGCTAGACACTGGTTGAAAAGCCTCCCAGAAAATTCAATTGGGAGTTGGGAGGAACTCGAGGACGCTTTCAGGGCAAATT
This sequence comes from Triticum aestivum, assembly GCF_018294505.1. Taxonomy (NCBI): domain Eukaryota; kingdom Viridiplantae; phylum Streptophyta; class Magnoliopsida; order Poales; family Poaceae; genus Triticum; species Triticum aestivum. The sequence continues at coordinate 532,384,435 of NC_057798.1, forward strand.
ATCAAGGGACTTATGTCCGGCCTCCAGATGCTGACGATTTAAGTCACATAATCCAACAGCCCGGAGAGTCCGCCCGCAAGCTTTGGAATAGATTCCTCACTAAGAAGAATCAAATTGTCGATTGTCCGGATGCCAAAGCCTTAGCGGCATTCAAACACAGCATCCGCGACGAGTGGCTCGCCAAACACCTCGGCCAAGAAAAGCCAAGGACAATGGCAGCCCTAACAAGCCTTATGACCCGCTTTTGCGCGGGCGAAGATAGCTGGCTAGCTCGTAAAGGCACCAGCGACCCCAGCACATCCGAAATAGTGGATGTCAATGGGAAGCCACAACATCATAAAAACAAACTCCAAAACAAGGAAGAGAGCCCGGATAACACGATGGTTAGTACCGGATTCAGGGGCTCTCGACCTAATCAGCAAAATAAGCCATCTAAAGGCAGTAAAGAGGGACCGTCCGGTCTGAACAGAGTCCTGGACAGACTATGCCAAATTCATGGCACCCTTGACAAACCTGCGAACCACACGCACAGGTAGGGATGGCAGTTTTACCCATGGGTATGGGTACCCGTGGGTACCCTACCCGAAAACAATGGGTATGGGCAAGACTTGAAGAGATTTTCTACCCACGGGTAATGGGTACCCATACCCACAAAATATATGGGTAGGGCATGGGTAAGATATTGTGCCCATGGGTAACCCAATGGATACCCAATAAAAATTAATAAATGAAAATAACTCCTATAACATGTGGGGTTAACATCCAACTCATATGGTCCAACCCTGAATCTCGTATTCCTTAAACAAGTCATATCTCATAGGCTTATAATCACCTGCTCGCCACTCCTCATACATCCTATGTGACTCCTCAAAAAGATGAAATATCGACTCTTCGCTACCAGACTCTTGTCGAACACTCGATTCAGCGATCCCCAATTCCCACCACCGCCTTCCACTACGTCGGCCTTCCACCAACCGCTGCTCATACTCCCCTGATGCCTCCAAGCGGCCACCCATTGGAGGAGGCCACATACATGCTATACTACTCTATCATGATCACTTGAATTTTGAAGTCATTTCTCTACCTCTTAAGAATTTGAATGCTATATATTGTACCCAATGGACACCCATTGGGTATAGGATACCCAATGGGTATGGGCATGGGTGTCAGTTTATACCCATGGGTATTGAAATGGGTGGGTATAAAAAGTTTCTATGGGTATGGGTTTGGGTAGAAGGAGGTTGTACCCGCCCATACCCTACCCATTGCCATCCCTACGCACAGGGAGTGCTGGGTCTTCATGCAGGCCGGCAAATTAAATGCCGAACACAAGGGAAGGGAAACACCAAGTGAGGACGAGGATGAACCTCGCCAGCCGAACACTGGGGGACAGAAAAAATTCCCGCCAGAGGTTAAAACAGTGAACATGATCCACGCGACTCGTACATCCATGAGAAGGCACGAACGCGCACATAGAGACGCGCACGATACAGAGCCCATTATACCCACACTTAACTACTGGATGTCTTATCCGATCACTTTCGATCACTTGGACGGCCGAACTAGTATTCAGCGCGGAGGATCAAAGGCCTTGGTGCTTGACCCAATAATCGACGGATACCGTCTCACCAGGGTCCTCATGGACGGCGGCAGTAGTCTCATTTAATATACAAGGACACTGTCCGCGGGATGGGGATAAACACATCCAGAATCAGCCAAAGCAACACCACCTTCGAAGGGGTGGTACAAGGCATTGAAGCCTACATCAGGGGCTCCGTCATACTGGAGGTAGCATTCGGCTCTCCAGGCAACTCCAGAAGCGAAGAACTACTCTTCATCATCGCACCCTTCCAAAGCGACTATCACACAGTGCTCGGAAGAACGACCTTCGCCCGCTTCAACGCATTGCCGCACTATGGCTACCTTACACTCAAGATGCCCGGTCCACGTGGCGTCATCATCGTTAGCGGAATAACAGAGCGCTCTTCACGTGCATAGGAACACGCGACGACCCTAGCGCCCGGACTATAAGCGACGTCCAATATAAAAAAATGACTGGTCGTTAAGACCGCAGACACGGTTAGATGAGTCCGGTAGCCTAGATCGAACCAGGGCACCATATATGTAATCCTATAGCGGATACCAGGGGCTATAAATAAAGCCCCACACTTGGCTCAACCTTATTGGCAGCCAACACCTTACACTTTCACTATCCATCGCGTACTTACATTGTAATCTCCTATGAGTTTTCTTTTTCCACAGACAACGTTTGCGCGATACCCTTCCAGGATATGGCACAACGGAGACAAAGGCGCAGACGTGCAGCGGGGTCCCATTCAACATGTTTCTTATTAGATTAAGCCCCTGTGTAAACCTTTTCTATTGCCTCTTGTTGTTTAACCATCCCATGGGTTCCATACCCATAGAGGATACTGCCGTTTTTGGCATTTCGCCATGACCGATTAATGCATGTACCTGGAAACACAGGGTTTATAATGAATGGGCATTCTTGAGCCCATCATTTGTTATAAAGTCTGAATACCTTCGGGAGTGTTCGACGTTATGAGTTTGGCCTTATATGCATCAGCTCCGAATCATGTCTTTGGTCAAATGTTGGGTTTGCCCGGCTCCTGGGTTTGCCGCCTTACGTTCCGTTATTATCGGCTATGGTGGCCAAAGGAGAACTACTGCGATTGTGCCCTAGTTATTCCGAATGAGCACCTCAGTAGAGAAAGCCGAAAACTGACTGTCATGATACAGCGAGAGACTGATCAACCACTCGAAGACTCACCGGAATCTTTAGGATTCCTCCGCATTAATGAAGGACCGTTCCCTGGTCATGTACGTACGCGCCCGTATTCGGATGCATGCGAAGGTACCAGGGCTACATAGTAGCCCCCACTTTAGACTCCCATGGCTAAGCGAAAGTCTTACAACTATATAGTCCGGTTGCCTAGTTCGACGTGCGATCACCTCCTTAATGGACCAAGATGTTGGATCAAGTGTGGTTAAGCATATTTTTCGCGAACACCCCCGCATTGTATGCGAGGGGGCTGAAGCCAACGACTGCTAACTTTCGGATTACATATA
>NC_057798.1:532387841-532390054 GCF_018294505.1 Triticum aestivum
CAGGGGACACGATCATATTTTCAGGCAAACAGTATGAATATAGCCTCATAATCAAAATAAACATTGTTTTTACAATGATTCAATTCATCATTCGAACAAGACATTCTTCGAGCACTGCGCCTCTATTAGGCGGGCACCTTCTGTGACCTGCGCCAAGTAGTGCTCGGCCGGATATTGCCCCCTCCCCCCGCTGGATCCTGGGTCGCTATAATGGTGGCCTCCATATCCGTCCAATAGGCTTTAATGCGGGCAAGAGCCATCTGCGCACCTTCTATGCACGCCGACCTTATCATGGCATCGATCCGAGGCACGGCCCCAAGGAATTGTTGCACCAAGCCAAAGTAACTATCCGGCTTAGGCTCCTTCGGCCAAAGATGGTCTATTACAGACCGCATAGCAAGCCCGGACAACCTGTGAAGCTCCGCTATAGCAGCCATCTTGTCACTTAATGGCAGCAGGCGAGTGGGAGCATTGAATTGCGACCAGAAAAGCTTCTCCACTTCCTTATCACCTTGATCTTTGAAGAACTCGGCAGCGTCTGCCTCACTCTTCGCCAAATCCGCATATGCGTCCGCAGGACTCCAGCGTCCATCCAGGTGTCACATCCCTAGTTCTGACAATGTCTAGTGCATGCATTAGGGTGTTACATCATGTTTAAATTTCATTAAACCTGAGATGGGGATGGACTAAGCCCTAACACCAAATGAATTCAACTAGGGTCAAAATAAAACCCTTTTCATTGAACTCAAAATGTCCTCTAAAAATGTTCAACATTTCTGGTTTGAGGTGGAAGCATCTACCAAAAATGGTTTATATTTTTGCAGGGCATATTTGGTCACTGAATTAAATCATATTGTATTTGACTTTGGGCATTTAAATATTATAAATAATTTAAATGCTCAAATAAATGTTGGAAATTGATAAGGGTCACTGGAATAATTCAGAAAGCACCCATAATTATTTCCAGGATTTTATAAAATGATTTGATATTAAAACAAATCAAAAACAAATTGCAGAAATAGAAAAAAAATAAAACAGAACAGTAAATAGAAAAAAAGAGAGAGAGAAGCCCAGCTTACCTGGTGCCACGAGCCGGCCCAGCTCCCCCCCCTGGCCGGCCCAGCCCACCAGCGCCTCCCCTGTCGCCTTCCTCCCCTGCCAGGAGGACGGGCACGCGCCCGGCGCGCGCGGCCACGCGCCCCAGCCACCTCCTCCCTGCTTCGGCCACCTCCTGCCTCCCTGCTTGCCTCCACCACTCCCTGGAGACGCCACGCGGCCCCACGAACTCCCTCACTCTCTCCCGAGCTCTCCCCCCCTCCTCTGTTTCTCTCTCCCTCTCGTGCCGAGCGCAGCCGTCGCCACCGACGCTGTTCGCCGCGGCCACCGGCCACCCCTCGCCTCGCCGATGCCTCCAGAAGAACCGCCGCGCCTCCTTCTTCGTCTCCACCAACCCATGTGACGCCGGAAGCCTCGGAGCGCCGTCCCCGACGTCTTCTTCCTCCTTGGGCCACCGAGATCGCCGGTGACCTCCCATCGTCACCAGCCCCTCCCCGAGCTCGCTGACCTCCTCTACGACACCGCTGTGAGCTCCTACGCCTCCCCTCCCTCTTTTCCCCTTCGATTGCGCCCTGTAGCCTCGATTCCACCGGAGCCGCGAGCTCGGCTCCGCCGGTGATGTCACCGCCGTCGTTGCAGGTCACCGAACTCGCGTCTGAGCACGACCTCGAGCTCGTGGATCTTCCAGGAGCCCGCCCAGCCTCTCAGCTCGCTCGCTCGCCAAGCGTAGCCCTGTGCCCGTGCTGGCCCGAACTCCGGTCGCCGCCGCGGGCCCCGTTCCGGTGAGCTCGAGCCACCCCAGCCCCTGCCGCTTGCACAAATGGATGCGGGCGACTCCCAGCTACGCGTAGAGCCCCTCAGTCGCCGTTTTGGTCGCCGGAGGAGCGATCCCGAAGCCCTCCGCCGTGCCTGTTGCCGCCGGCGTTGAGCCGCCGGCCTGTTTGGGTCATTTGACCGGGGTTTGACCCCCCTGGGTCAATGACAGGTGGGGCCAGCCCCCTGTTAATTAGTTAGTTTAATTTAATTAAATAACCCCCCCTGCGGACAATGACATGTGGGCCCTTTTGTCCTAATCCTTAATTAAACTAAAATAAACCCCCCCTGACGCTGACCAGTGGGCCCGACCCCCCCCCTAACCTTTTTAATTAAACTAAATA
>NC_057798.1:532390221-532396493 GCF_018294505.1 Triticum aestivum
GCTGACATATGGGTCCCACAGGTCAGGTTTGACCTGGGGGCGCCCTGTTGACCTGCTGACGTCAAGGTGATGTCATGCTGACGCCATAATTCATTTTCTGGAATTATTTTAATTCTAAATAATCAGAAAATTCCAGAAAATGCCTAAAACTTCAATAATTCATAGAAAATTAACCGTAACTCCAAATTAAATAAATTATATATGAAAAATTATCAGAAAAATTCAAGGAATCCATCTGTACCATTTTCATGCATGTTAGAACAACTTATAGGTGCTGTTTAGCACAAATCATATAAAGGGCATTTAAATAATCACATATGGAGTTTGAATTTGAATCTTGTATTCAAACCAACTTCATTTAATCTGTTGCTAGTTGCATTAGCTCAAAACACATTCATTTTGCCATGTCATGATCATGCATCATATTGTGCATTGCATTGATTGTTTTCTCTGTGTTGCCGGTATTTGTCCCGTCTCGATAGACGCGATACCGACGATGTGATCGTTGACACTGATGAAGACTCAATGTTATCTTCAGAAGTGCCAGGCAAGCAAAACCCCCTTGTTCATTCCGATACAATCCTACCCTCTCGCTCCTGCTCTCTTTTACTGCATTAGGACAACACCGATTCATCTGTTACTTGCTGCGGTAGCTGAACCCCTTTATCCTTTGCATGACCTGTCATTCCACAGTAAATAGATGAAACCCACTAGTATGAGTAGGAGTTGTTTGAGCCCTGTTATGCCTACTCATTCATGCTTGTTTGTCATGCCTGCTACTGCTTAGAGTTGAGTCAGGTCTGATTCATCGGGGATGAATCAGAGGCGTGTGAACATGTCCTACTGTGTGTGAGCTAAGTGTGTGAACACGATTTGGTAAAGGTAGCGGTGAGAGGCCATGTAGGAGTACATGGTGGGTTGTCTCATTGCAGCCGTCCTCAGGAACTGAGTTCTGTGTTTGTGATCCATGATTCAGTTACTACCATACATTGGGCCCTGAAATATGACCCCGCTCGACTTCTTATTCACCCTAGCTCTCTGTCCAGGAGTTGCAAGTAGTTTCTGGTGTTTGTAGCTTACTGGAGGCCGTGGACAGCGCTGACCGAAGGGGTGGGCTGTGATGCGGTAGGTACGTGGCACGGTGTACCGGATGCCCGTTTGGTATCTCGGGAACCCTGTTCACATCGTTTGGGGCTGTGAGCGAAACTCCGGCCGGATCTCCTCATGGATGGAACCCGAATAGGCGATAAACCTGGACTAGAGACTTGAGTGTTTAGGTAGGTCGTGGTCTACACCCACGTCGGCTTTCGCTTGAAGTCTGCCGAGCACATGTCGTGTGCAGACGCTAAGTGGTGGAAACATGTATGAAGAAGTACACCCCTGCAGGGTTAACATCATCTATTCGAATAGCCGTGTCTGCGGAAAAGGACTTCTGGGTTGCTTATATCAGTTCATAGACAAGTGAAAGTGGATACTTTAAAATATGCAAGATAAGCGTGAGTGCTATGGATGGCGTTCTCGTAGGGAGACGGGAGCGGATCCATAGTGGTGTATTGGTTGGTGAATATGTGGACTCGTGTGCGCCACCTCAAAAGAGTTACATTGCAGTCGTAGTTCAGGATAGCCACTGAGTCAAAGCTGGCTTGCTGCAGTCAAACTCCACCATCCCCTTTGTTGATAATGATGCATATGTAGATAGTTCTGATGTAAGTCTTGCTGGGTACATTTGTACTCACGTTTGCCTATTTTATGTTTTTGCAGAGAGACTTCAGTCTCACTAGTAGTTCCACGTGGACTTCGACGTTTAGCTTGATACCTCAGCTACGATCTTGTGCCCTCGGCAGGATCTGATAGATAGTCAGGCTTCTCAGCCTTTTTCATTTATAGATGTCTGTACTCAGACATGATAGTTTCCGCTTGTGCTTTGACTTGTACGCTCTGATTGTTGGGTCATGAGACCCATGTTTGTAATATCTCGCTCCCCGGAGCCTATTGAATAACTACTTGAGTCGTAGAGTCATTTTGTGATGCCATGTTGTATTGCACATATCGAGCATATTGTGTGTATGATATTGAAATGCTTGGTATGTGTGGGATCTGACTATCTAGTTGTTTATCTTTAGTAGCCTCTCTTACCGGGAAATGTCTCCTAGTGTTTCCACCGAGCCATGGTAGCTTGCTACTGCTCCGGAACACTTAGGCTGGCCGGCATGTGTCCTTCTTCGTTCCTGTGTCTGTCCCTTCGGGGAAATGTCACGCTTTGAGTACCGGAGTCCTGTTAGCCCGCTACAGCCCGGTTTACCGGAGTCCTGCTAGCCCAGTGCTACAGCCCGGACCCACTTGCTGATGACCGACATGTTCGAAGCTGGGTCATGGATGCCTGTCCCTGTAAGTCTGTGCCACTTTGGGTTTACGACTAGTCATGTCAGCCCGGGCTCCTTATCATATGGATGCTAGCGACACTATCATATATGTGAGCCAAAAGGCGCAAATGGTCCCGGGCAAAGGTAAGGCGACACCCGTGGGGATACCGTGCGTGAGGCCGCAAAGTGATATGAGGTGTTACCGGCTAGATCGATGTGACATCGAGTCGGGGTCCTGACAGCGTTGGTATCAGAGCTTGACTGCCTGTAGGATTACCAAGCCAAACTGGTCGAAGTTGAGTCTAGAAATTCTTTAGTTATATAAGGGAATTGATTGTGGGATGGAACGTAAGGCTCTTTTTACTCCTTATACCTCATGCCCTTCTGATCTGAGTCATCTTATCTTTCCTGCGGGGATTAAGAACTAGGCTATCTCTTCTTTCTATCAGGATCACGTGTTACTAATCCGTAGACTTATAAGATTGTTCGACTTAAGTCTCAGTTCAGTTCCTACTACTCCCGTATGTTAATTGTTGATCTCGAAACCTTGATATTGTGCTTCTGAGTGGTTATGCCACCATTTTTGTGAATGTCTCAAATCTTTTCTGAACATTTACAGCCGTTATGCTGTCCGAGTCATCCCAGGTTTCCAAACAGTCTGATGCATTTGCAGACCCCTTCCTCCTGTTTCCGATGTGCCTTTGGTCAGATCAATCACACTAATTGTTGAGTTGAGGTATTCTATTGCCTTGACTTTATGTTGGAGTTACTATTATGGCCCTAGGTGTTTAGGGAGTCACCTAGTAATCTAGCAATGTTTTGTGATCCCAGTGTGATGATTCTGGCTTTTATTCTCGAAAGCATCCCGTGATGTTATTAGTTAGTAGGCATTCTGTTCCTGGGTTTTTGAACCCGAGATCCACCCTACTTTTTCATGTTGATAGTGTTTGCTAGTTCCTTTAGGATATTAGTAACCTTTGCGATAGTCCTCGATGTTCGTGGTATTCCTTTCTTCCAAATACTATGAACCGCTTATGGCAGATGTTCCTCGCTGATCGAAAGATCACAATCAGAGTGCTCTCGATGGGTTCTCGATTCTACATTGTAACTCTGCCAGTTCTACTTTTCTGCATGGGTTATCCGAAAGAAACATGTGGAATTCGTTCGACATGCTAAACCATGCATCCACAACTCAGAAAATCATAAGTTCCTTTGAGTTGTCTCTCTTTAGTTGCATTCTGACCCTCGTCTATCAATTGATAGTCAAGAGTATGCGTGCGTTCGTTTATCGATGCTTATTACTCCTGTGGTCCGTCAAGCCATTCTATCGTAGAACGACTAGGAGAAACAAACTCCAGTACCTCTTCCATATCTAGGATTGGGTCAAAGTAGTTGTATTCCGCAGATCAAATGCCAATCCAGCTTTTGGTTCTGCTCTACCTTGGAGTATTACATATTTTATATCGAGATTGTTATAGGAATTGCACACCACCCTATGCACTCTTGGTACAGTGATACTTCTTGCTATCATTGTTCATTCCTCGGTTCCTGTATTATTGTAACCGGAATGCCGACAAGTGAATCGTGATGTGTGAAATCAATACTCCTAGCAACCTTGTTGCTTGGTAGTTAAAGGACCATAATTTCATTCTTAGTATGTTGGTTTTCGAATCATCCTTCTAAGACTGATCGTGCTACCTAGTCCTTATTTCTTGGTGCACTCTTTGATTGATGAGTTAGGATTTTGTCAAGTCCTCACTCATTTGATCATATCGTCTTGCCCTCAAAAGCGAGATTGTTCTCGAGCTTAGTAACATATCGGTGGTTCGTGATTTTCCGAATATCTTCTCGGAAGTATTACCGGGTTGTCACCTGACCGCTATGTTGAGTTCGTGATCAAGTTGGTTTCTTGTGAACCACCTTCTCTCCAAGAATCGGTGTTAAATATCCCTGAGCTAGTTGGTTAAGCTAAACGACAACTTGGAGAGTTGGAAGATAAAAGCTTGCCTGACTTAGTTCGTTCCAAAGGGATATTCTTGTGTAGTGTGTGTTGAAGAAAGATGATATCTTCATCGATTGGTCCTTGTGATCAGTTGCTGGACCTATCGTCTCATCAATCCTTTGATTTGAGTGTGGGCTATCATCAAATCAAATCAGAACCAACGATGTTCGTAATGTTGTCTTACTCATGGTTGATCCCTCGAGCATACACCATTATATCTTTTGGGTCTGATCAATGCTATCACCATGTTCACACGATGGTGGAAGTCCAGTGATATGGAAATTCCGATGAGTTGTTGTTGAGCCCATTAACAACATTCTTATCTCCTCCATGATGTTGTTGAACATTAAGTTAGTGTTGGAAACTTTTGAAAGCATTTTCTTCATGCCCCGTTCATGAAGTATATGTTTGGATGAAAGGAGTGACTTCCTTGATTCACGTGCATTTTGATGTAAGTTGCCGTCGTGAACTCGAGAAGGTTTGTTTTTGCCTCCTCTGGAACCATCCCAAGTCAGTTATGCACGTGCGAAGTATTCTGTGGTTTGATAGACTGATCATCTTCATTCCATATGTGTATCCTAGCACATCAAGCCACCGACTGATTTGTTCAAGGAGAAGGAGTATCTTCATAAGAGCTAATCCAGACTTATGAAAGAACTTCGATATCCTCGATGATGGCTCCCAACCAGAACTCGTTAGTGTTTTATTGTAAGACTACCATGTGGGCATGCTTGTCTGGGACAACGTGTTCACATGTTTGTAGCAGAACCAGCTCATGTTTTGGAGCTTGCTATCGTAGTTCATTTCCCGAGAATCTCGCAACGTCATCTCGTCGAATTGTGTTGCAAACTTTCATTTTTCTTCCTAGACTCGATGAGTCTGGAATATCCTGACACCAATCAGATCTGAGTCTCGGGCAGATATGATGGTTGGAACATTTCCCAAAAACTATAATATTGGTCCCTCGATAACCGGTAAAGTGGATGTCGTGGCCAACACACCCAGCCGGAAGACCTATTATTGTAGTATCTTGGTTGAGGAAGTTGGCCACCTCCCCATAAGGATTTCGTAGGATTTACCTCCGTAACTGTTCCTTATGGATTCTATTGCTCCCGAAGTCCGACCTTTACTTGATGTTCTAGTTAGCAAACCATGTCTATGAATGGGTTATACTAGCACATCAAGGAGAACATTAGAAGCGGAGTGCTAAATGTCTCTCGGTCGATCATCCAGATTTTTGTTTCCTTGGCCTCGCTGAGGTGAAATCTGAGAAGGTGTTATCTTCCTTTGCATCTGCATCCTCCATCACCATTCATCATGGTAGTGAGTTGTGTTATCGGACCCTTGACACGGATGTTGGTAAAACCTTGATGATTATGGAAATGCTCAAGTTCTTGAGAGCACGCACAAGCGCTAGGTATTATCGCCGGCACTAACCGGGATTGCTCCTAGTCTCGTCGGTTATGCTATAACCACTTCCACAGTGAATTCACTCTCTATTGTTGGGTTCTTCCCCCAGTTACCAGAATCATTCCCAGCGTTTGCATTTTGTTCCCAGCTTGCACCGTCAATGTGCCATTCTACCATGGGTCTCTTCCATTTTCGGTGGTAAGCAAATTCATCCATTACGTTGTCTTCAACAAGGTAATCCACATCATCCAAGTCTGAGTATGCCATTCTACCGACCCCCTCCAAACGATCGTTGTGAATTGCCTTAGGCTGGTATGAAGAGTTTCAATGATCTCCGAATCAAAAGTAATTCTTTTTGCCACTTAAGGTAATAATCTACGAATCACCCCCCTCCAGGATGTTTCGTCGTGGTATCATGGCAACTCAACTCCTCGCTACGTTGACAATCGTTTGCCACCCTCTTAAGCGTGAAATTGTTGTCTACCTAGTGAACCCTC
>NC_057798.1:532396862-532398425 GCF_018294505.1 Triticum aestivum
TTGTCACATCCCTAGTTCTGACAATGTCTAGTGCATGCATTAGGGTGTTACATCATGTTTAAATTTCATTAAACCTGAGATGGGGATGGACTAAGCCCTAACACCAAATGAATTCAACTAGGGTCAAAATAAAACCCTTTTCATTGAACTCAAAATGTCCTCTAAAAATGTTCAACATTTCTGGTTTGAGGTGGAAGCATCTACCAAAAATGGTTTATATTTTTGCAGGGCATATTTGGTCACTGAATTAAATCATATTGTATTTGACTTTGGGCATTTAAATATTATAAATAATTTAAATGCTCAAATAAATGTTGGAAATTGATAAGGGTCACTGGAATAATTCAGAAAGCACCCATAATTATTTCCAGGATTTTATAAAATGATTTGATATTAAAACAAATCAAAAACAAATTGCAGAAATAGAAAAAAAATAAAACAGAACAGTAAATAGAAAAAAAGAGAGAGAGAAGCCCAGCTTACCTAGCGCCACGAGCCGGCCCAGCTCCCCCCCCTGGCCGGCCCAGCCCACCAGCGCCTCCCCTGTCGCCTTCCTCCTCTGCCAGGAGGACGGGCACGCGCCCGGCGCGCGCGGCCACGCGCCCCGGCCACCTCCTCCCTGCTTCGGCCACCTCCTGCCTCCCTGCTTTCCTCCACCACTCCCTGGAGACGCCACGCGGCCCCACGAACTCCCTCACTCTCTCCCGAGCTCTCCCCCCCTCCTCTGTTTCTCTCTCCCTCTCGTGCCGAGCGCAGCCGTCGCCACCGACGCTGTTCGCCGCGGCCACCAGCCACCCCTCGCCTCGCCGATGCCTCCAGAAGAACCGCCGCACCTCCTTCTTCGTCTCCACCAACCCATGTGACGCCGGAAGCCTCGGAGCGCCGTCCCCGACGTCTTCTTCCTCCTCGGGCCACCGAGATCGCCGGCGACCTCCCGTCGTCACCAGCCCCTCCCCGAGCTCGCTGACCTCCTCTACGACACCACTGTGAGCTCCTACGCCTCCCCTCCCTCTTTTCCCCTTCGATTGCGCCCTGTAGCCTCGATTCCACCGGAGCCGCGAGCTCGGCTCCGCCGGTGATGTTGCCACCATCGTTGCAGGTCACCGAACTCGCGTCCGAGCACGACCTCGAGCTCGTGGATCTTCCAGGAGCCCGCCCAGCCTCTCAGCTCGCTCGCTCGCCAAGCGTAGCCCCGTGCCCGTGCTGGCCCGAACTCCGGTCGCCGCCGCGGGCCCCGTTCCGGTGAGCTCGAGCCACCCCAGCCCCTGCCGCTTGCACAAATGGATGCGGGCGACTCCCAGCTACGCGTAGAGCCCCTCAGTCGCTGTTTTGGTCGCCGGAGGAGCGATCCCGAAGCCCTCCGCCGTGCCTGTTGCCGCCGGCGTTGAGCCGCCGGCCTGTTTGGGTCATTTGACCGGGGTTTGACCCCCCTGGGTCGATGACAGGTGGGGCCAGCCCCCTGTTAATTAGTTAGTTTAATTTAATTAAATAACCCCCCCTGCGGACAATGACATGTGGGCCCTTTTGTCCTAATCCTTAATTAAACTAAAATAAACCCCCCCC
>NC_057798.1:532399266-532421367 GCF_018294505.1 Triticum aestivum
GCTGACATATGGGTCCCACAGGTCAGGTTTGACCTGGGGGCGCCCTGTTGACCTGCTGACGTCAAGGTGATGTCATGCTGACGCCATAATTCATTTTCTGGAATTATTTTAATTCTAAATAATCAGAAAATTCCAGAAAATGCCTAAAACTTCAATAATTCATAGAAAATTAACCGTAACTCCAAATTAAATAAATTATATATGAAAAATTATCAGAAAAATTCAAGGAATCCATCTGTACCATTTTCATGCATGTTAGAACAACTTATAGGTGCTGTTTAGCACAAATCATATAAAGGGCATTTAAATAATCACATATGGAGTTTGAATTTGAATCTTGTATTCAAACCAACTTCATTTAATCTGTTGCTAGTTGCATTAGCTCAAAACACATTCATTTTGCCATGTCATGATCATGCATCATATTGTGCATTGCATTGATTGTTTTCTCTGTGTTGCCGGTATTTGTCCCCTCTCGATAGACGCGATACTGACGATGTGATCGTTGACACTGATGAAGACTCAATGTTATCTTCAGAAGTGCCAGGCAAGCAAAACCCCCTTGTTCATTCCGATACAATCCTACCCTCTCGCTCCTGCTCTCTTTTACTGCATTAGGACAACACCGATTCATCTGTTACTTGCTGCGGTAGCTGAACCCCTTTATCCTTTGCATGACCTGTCATTCCACAGTAAATAGATGAAACCCACTAGTATGAGTAGGAGTTGTTTGAGCCCTGTTATGCCTACTCATTCATGCTTGTTTGTCATGCCTGCTACTGCTTAGAGTTGAGTCAGGTCTGATTCATCGGGGATGAATCAGAGGCGTGTGAACATGTCCTACTGTGTGTGAGCTAAGTGTGTGAACACGATTTGGTAAAGGTAGCGGTGAGAGGCCATGTAGGAGTACATGGTGGGTTGTCTCATTGCAGCCGTCCTCAGGAACTGAGTTCTGTGTTTGTGATCCATGATTCAGTTACTACCATACATTGGGCCCTGAAATATGACCCCGCTCGACTTCTTATTCACCCTAGCTCTCTGTCCAGGAGTTGCAAGTAGTTTCTGGTGTTTGTAGCTTACTGGAGGCCGTGGACAGCGCTGACCGAAGGGGTGGGCTGTGATGCGGTAGGTACGTGGCACGGTGTACCGGATGCCCGTTTGGTATCTTGGGAACCCTGTTCACATCGTTTGGGGCTGTGAGCGAAACTCCGGCCGGATCTCCTCATGGATGGAACCCGAATAGGCGATAAACCTGGACTAGAGACTTGAGTGTTTAGGTAGGTCGTGGTCTACACCCACGTCGGCTTTCGCTTGAAGTCTGCCGAGCACATGTCGTGTGCAGACGCTAAGTGGTGGAAACATGTATGAAGAAGTACACCCCTGCAGGGTTAACATCATCTATTCGAATAGCCGTGTCCGCGGAAAAGGACTTCTGGGTTGCTTATATCAGTTCATAGACAAGTGAAAGTGGATACTTTAAAATATGCAAGATAAGCGTGAGTGCTATGGATGGCGTTCTCGTAGGGAGACGGGAGCGGATCCATAGTGGTGTATTGGTTGGTGAATATGTGGACTCGTGTGCGCCACCTCAAAAGAGTTACATTGCAGTCGTAGTTCAGGATAGCCACTGAGTCAAAGCTGGCTTGCTGCAGTCAAACTCCACCATCCCCTTTGTTGATAATGATGCATATGTAGATAGTTCTGATGTAAGTCTTGCTGGGTACATTTGTACTCACGTTTGCCTATTTTATGTTTTGCAGAGAGACTTCAGTCTCACTAGTAGTTCCACGTGGACTTCGACGTTTAGCTTGATACCTCAGCTACGATCTTGTGCCCTCGGCAGGATCTGATAGATAGTCAGGCTTCTCAGCCTTTTTCATTTATAGATGTCTGTACTCAGACATGATAGTTTCCGCTTGTGCTTTGACTTGTATGCTCTGATTGTTGGGTCATGAGACCCATGTTTGTAATATCTCGCTCCCCGGAGCCTATTGAATAACTACTTGAGTCGTAGAGTCATTTTGTGATGCCATGTTGTATTGCACATATCGAGCATATTGTGTGTATGATATTGAAATGCTTGGTATGTGTGGGATCTGACTATCTAGTTGTTTATCTTTAGTAGCCTCTCTTACCGGGAAATATCTCCTAGTGTTTCCACCGAGCCATGGTAGCTTGCTACTGCTCCGGAACACTTAGGCTGGCCGGCATGTGTCCTTCTTCGTTCCTGTGTCTGTCCCTTCGGGGAAATGTCACGCTTTGAGTACCGGAGTCCTGTTAGCCCGCTACAGCCCGGTTTACCGGAGTCCTGCTAGCCCAGTGCTACAGCCCGGACCCACTTGCTGATGACCGACACGTTCGAAGCTGGGTCATGGATGCCTGTCCCTGTAAGTCTGTGCCACTTTGGGTTTACGACTAGTCATGTCAGCCCGGGCTCCTTATCATATGGATGCTAGCGACACTATCATATACGTGAGCCAAAAGGCGCAAACGGTCCCGGGCAAAGGTAAGGCGACACCCGTGGGGATACCGTGCGTGAGGCCGCAAAGTGATATGAGGTGTTACCGGCTAGATCGATGTGACATCGAGTCGGGGTCCTGACACCAGGGGAGCGTACTTCGGATAAAAAAACTTCGTCCGTAGCAAATAGGAGCCCCCAGCCGCGATTTTACCGGCCTGTTGAAGCTCCTCCCGCGCACCCCTGAGCTCGGTCCGTATTTCCTTGGTGGCATTAAGTTCCTTGTTCAGGTCGACCGAATTATCCTCATGCTCATTTTTAAGGAGCTCATACTGGTCAGCGGCATTTTTTAATTCAACAACCATTTCGGCTATTTTTTCCTCACTTCGGCGATGAGCAGCCTGTTCGGCCCTCAATTCCTCGGCCGCCTTTAGGGCAACCGAATTGCTCACTCCAGCTTGTTCCTTGGCTTGAGCAAGTTCCACCCTCAGGGCCTCCACGGCAGCAACACCATCTGCAGTCCAAACATATTACATTAAATATCATGCCACCTTCATATTTTCCTATACAAAGGAAGGAAGGACACATACCTTGTGATTTGTCCAGCCGCTCATTCACCAGTGTGATATCGGCATCAATCGATCCAATTTGCCTTGTTAGTTCGGCAACTTCAACGGACTGTCCGACAGCCGGACCCACAGGTACCTGCACGTATTTACACCACAATCATTGGTTTATGATCCCCCGTTTGCCGCCTAGGGCGGGCAACCAGAGTCTCAGGGGCTACTATCTATATGGAGCACACCTAGCGCGTACCTCACAGCCAAATAAATAGTGTATTCTTCATTACATACCTCAAAGCCTCTGAGCAGGCTTGTGAATGCTTCATTCAAACCGCTTGTAGCGGATGAAATATTCTTGAGCACCACTCTCATTAATGAGCAGTGCTCCTCCGAGAGTGCAGCTCGCTCTAGTAAGCCCGTCAGTACGTCGGGCCGGACATTGAACCATGCCGGACCCTTCCCATCGCCCCTCGTGTCAGCCAAATGCTCCGGACTTAGGGCGGCTGACGTATTGGCTTCCGGCTTCGGCAGATCCGAACTCCTCCGTGACGACACCTCGGTATCGCCCGCTTCATGAGTCGGAGAGGAAGGGGGGTCTCGCTCTCCATCATCTCCGGAGGAAGGTACCCCGAAGACGAACCCTGTTGAGAAGAGCTGCTAGCTGGACTGCAAAAAGTCGAATCCTGGTTATTGATCTAGGAGAGACAAGGTACCTTCAAATTGTAGATTGACTTACAGCTCGGTGGAGGGCTGACCCGTTGGTGGGCATGATGCGGTGAGGGTGCCCGTCGGGGCAGGGCCCCCTGGGGATGCCTTTTTCCCTGGTTTGGGCATCTCCACCTCCAAGCCTTCAGAGGCAGCCCTCTTCTTCCCGCATGGGGAGGAGGCCTTAGCCTCCCCTTCCCGACTATCCTCCTTGGGGGAGGTAACAATTCCCCCGGTTCGGATACGTAGCATGTGGAGTTCGGTTTCTTCGTTCTTCCCCTTGTCTTTCCCCGAGGGCATTTTGCTGAGTACCCGGTCGAGCATCTTGGCCATGCTAGGGCCAGGCGAGCCTTCGGGAAGTGGCGCCGGACACCTGATTCTCTCCGCCTTGCTGAGCCATTCTTGGCCACAGATGATTTTCAGAATAAACAATTATGACAAATGCTAAACAAGGTGTCCGGTGTCAAGATTACTTACTTGGGTATCTAGGCGATTGTAGCTTAGGCCCGCATCCTCGGTGGTGTCTGGACACTCTACTTTCTGTCCGAAGAATAATTTGCACATCTCTTCGAGCTTCAAGCCGAAGAAGCGCTTGACAGTCCGTGGACCCTCCGGATTGAACTCCCACATCCGGAGAGGCCGGCGTTGGCACGACAACATCCGTCGGATTAACATCACTTGCGTTATGCTGACGAGGTTAATGTCCTTCTCAAGAAGCTCCCGGATGCGATCCTACAATACTGGTACATCACCAGCGGGCCCCCAATTCCGCCCTACGTCGGTCCAAGACGCTAGTTGTGACGGAGGGCCCGAGCGGAACTCGGGAGCAGCCACCCACTTTGTGCCTCTGGGAGCCGTGACATAAAACCACCTCCGCACTCCACATGTGACGCCCTACGTTGGTCCAAGACGCTAGTTATGACGGAGGGCCCAAGCCATACGTCGGATACTTCTAGGAAAGAACCCTTTGGCCATGGGGCATCGACGTTCCTGCTTATTACAGTACCTCTGCACTCCACATGTCGCCCCTCGATCATCTTCGGCTTCACATGGAAGGTCTTAAGCCATAAGCCGAAGTGTGGGGTGACATGGAGAAAAGCCTCGCACACGATAATGAATGACGAGATATGGAGGATGGCGTATGGAGCCAGATCATGAAAATCCGACCCATAGTAGAACATGAGCCCCCTCACAAAGGGGTCAAGGGTGAAGCCCAAGCCGCGGAGGAAGTGTGGGACGAAAACGACGCAAAATGAGCATCGTGACTCAGGAGCTCTTACTGGCTCTCCAGCCCTCACCCCCTGGCCTTGTCCACGGCATCGTGACCTAGCATACCAGCGGTGGCTGAGCTCGCTCGAGGGCCGAGACCTGAGGACATAGAGCATTTGCATTTTAACCATCTTGCAGGAACGTACCCCCGACAAAGGCCCAGAGCCAGGCGCAACCCGCCTCGAAGTAGGGCCTCGTGAGTCCCGCGCTGGCTCACGGGTGCCCAGATACACCTGTCCTAGCCCTACCATGCCGGCCACGTGTCAGGGTGGGGCTGTACATGCCGTGGGGACTCCTCCCGGAGGGAGCCCCCTCCCACGTACCAATGGAAGCACCATGCTCAGTGCTGGTAGACGACACTGCCGAGGAGCGGCTATGACCGTACACATACGGAAGCGCTATGCTCCGCGCTGGTGATAAACAACTGAGGGCAGCCCACGGCTATAACAACCTCAGGGAGCCCAGGGCTCAGTGTCTGGCCTCATCGCAATGCCTCCCCTCGGGAGCGCTGCGCCAGGGGGCTTGGCATGGGGGCTGCGCCCGGGCCATGCCCGAGCACACGCCACCCAGCCAGGTCCCTCAGACCTGGTCATCGCACGCCCCTCCTCGAGTGGAGCCAAGGTATGAAGACCCATTTGAGCATCAAGGGGGACACCTGAGCATCGGGACTCAGGAGCCTAACTGGTCACGTAGCCCCTCACTCCTTAGTTCCAAAAGGCTAATGGCGGTCGAGGTACGTGCGGGGCCGGGCCCTGCCGACGTAGAACGACAAATCCTCTCTTCCACCCCCTCCCTATTTGCTGTTTGCATGTCAAGGGGGACTCCTGAGCATCGCGACTTAGGAGCCTAACTTGCCACGTAGCCCCTCATTCCTTAGTCCCGTCCTGGTGATCGGTCGGGGCTAATGGCGGCTGAGGTATGCACGGGACCGGCCCCTGCCGACGTAGAACACAAGCAAATAGGAAGGAAATCGCAAAATCTAGCAAATCCAGAAGCAAATATTACAGACCATAGATTGTTCTCAAAATACCAAACGCAAATTTAAATGCCTCCACGAGGCACGGTGCATGTTGCCGGAATCGAAGCAGGAAAGAGGCCGCGAGAAGATCACCCCTGGGCCGCGCCATCGCTCGTGGTGGAGTCACGCTTGTCAGCTCCACCCCCCGGGGTCGCGAAGCCGGCAGCGCCTCGCTTGGGCGCGGTGTTAAAGGATGTTGGGTTCCCTCAGAGAGTCAGGCCCTTCCCAACGAGCCTTTCCCTTTTCCGCGGCCGAGAACCTCTTCGGCGGCGCCATAGAACACGACGAGAAGCTGGGATGGGGAGAAAGAAGAAGCAAGGAGGAAGCTGTGCAGCGGGGGCCTGCACCCTCCCACATTTATAATCAGAGGAGGCCAACCACCGGTATCCACGATCGTAGGTAATCATGACTCATTTCTGCCTGCAGGGACTTGTCAAGTCGAGCAGTTGCCGAGGCATCATGGGGAAGCAGAGGCGTCCACGTCCAATCAACCGCCATGCGGCGCCCAAGGCCGCAGGCTTATGGGGCCCGTGACGCTCCGCACTTGCCCCTTTGCTTCTCTTCTAAGCCAAGTCCGAGCGCGCCTTGGGCCCGGGGGCTACTGTTGGCGTTCTGGGAACAGGGGTCCCTAGACTTGCATGCCTGCGGCCTACGGCGTGGCTCGAGTGGTGGCCCAGTACGACTCATCTTCATCAGCGCAAAGCTCAAGACCCTCGCGAGGGGCCAAGCCTCGCGGGGCGGACGACACAAGACTTCCTCAGGGGCGGCCTCGCCAGGCAGGCTCGCGAGGAGGCAGAGAGATCAAGGCAAGGGTACCTCGCGAGGTGCTCGTGACGCAAGCCGTGACTATCGAGACCAGGCGGGCGCCGGCCCGTGCAGTGTCCTTGTTTCCTCTTTGGTGCAAAGGGGCAAGCACATGCGTGGAGTACCGAGGCATCATGCAAATGTTACCATTTCAGTGCAACGAGACCAAGACCAGCAGAGCGGCAGGATGGAGGTCACCGTGGAGCCCAAGACAGCGTCATCACCAGTGCCTTTGGCAGCCAAAGACCAACTTTAGTCAGGATAACTTGTACTAGATGTTCCCCTTTAAAATGGCCGTTGTTGGCGCCCTTCCCGCTCAATTTTTGGGAAGAGGACCAGGGCCTCTATAAATAGGACTAGCCACCTCACACAAACACACACGCACATACACACACACACACACAGAGAGAGAGAGAGAGAGAGAGAGAGAGAGAGAGTTCTCATTAGATCGATAGGAGATTGAACTCACCCAAGTAGTTCATCGCACCAGCTCAAGAACACCTCTCGCGAGGCTGTCATCCTTTGTACTGTTCATCATCAGCCCCTGAGGCAATCCACCACACCACACACTGGAGTAGGGTATTACACGACAACAGTGGCTCGAACCATTATAAACCTTGTGTCCCTTGTGTTGTTTATCGTTTAGTTAGATTCTCGCGAGGCGATCAGACGTGGATTGGTAGGGGGAAGATCTCCGCGCGCACCCCAGAGTTCGAACCTTAAGGGTCTGCCAGAACCCAACATCCGACAAAAAGCGCCTGGAAAACCCAAACAACATTCTAGGATCCTCCGGCTCTCACTAAACCCCTCGTCCGAACTAAAAGGGTGCACTCTCGCAAGTCACCCGATCCAATTACAAAGAAACCAAAGCCCACTACAGGGCGTGGAACCGTATTGGAGGGATGGCTTAATGGGCCATGCAAAATTCACAGTACACCGGATACCATACCGACACACAGCCTTAGAGCATGTTGGATACTCCGTCAGGTGGCCAAGAGCAGCGAGGATCTCCTCATCAACAATACCGTAGAACACCATCCCGTGGAAAATAACAATACAGTACTGTTAGTCTTTGAGACTTTCGCCTCAAATAATAGGAGCAAGTGAGCACTCCGCAGCCTCGCTAATGTCTGCCACGTCGCAGCAATAAATCCGTGGAACGACACGGCCATAACCTTCAATGCCAGTGACGAACCTCAATTCCGAACAGTCTGAGCACCAGCCGCTTTCGTCCTTAGTCCAATTGTGGACGGCTTCCGGCTTACTAAAGTGCTCATGGACGGCAGCAGCGGATTAAACCTCATCTACGAGGAGACTCTTAACAAAATGGAAATAGACAAGAGATGCATTGAGCAAAGCAGCATGACCTTCAGGGGAATCATCCCTAGTCGGGAGGCACGATGTGCGGGAAAAATCACACTAGATGTGTACTCGGCATGCCAGAGAATTATAGTCCGAAGAAATCACATTCCAAGTGGCCCTGTTCAGTAGCGGATACCACGCCCTTTGAGGGCGGGATGCATTCACGAGCATTCAAGCTATACCCCATTACGGGTACATGAAGCTCAAGATGCACGGGCCCAATGGAATCATCACTCTAGCTAGTGATCCAGACGTAGCACTCCACGCCAAAAAATAAAACCGCCCCACTGGCCCTTGAGGCATTATCCGAAGCCCTCGCGGCTGAAGAGCTAACTGCGTTACGCTCCACGGTGGACATGGACGATGTGATACTTGACAAACGACCCAAATCCACCTCTTTCAAACCAGCGGACGAAATAGTCGAATTCCAGGTCCACCTAATGGACCCTACAAAAACAGCATCCATCGGGGCACAACTGAACCCCACAATAGACATCGCACTGCGAGAGTTCTTGCGTGAGAATTGGGACATCTTCGCCTGGCATTGTTCAGACATGCCAGGTATCCCATGTAGGCTGGCCGAACATAGCCTAAACATACTGAAGGGATACAAGCCGGTCAAGCAGACTCTTCGGCGCTTCTCAGAACCTAAGCGACAAGCCATGTGAGAAGAGCTAGCCAAGTTACTCGAGGCCAGATTCATCAGAGAAATAAAACATCTGGACTGGCTAGCAAACCTGGTGATGGTACCAAAGAAGGACAAATCCTGGCGCCTATGTGTCGATTTCAAGGACCTCAATAAGGCTTGCCCCTAGGATCCCTTCCCCCTCCCCTGCATTGATCAAAGCATCGATGCTACCACAGGACACGACTCATTATGCTTCCTCGATGCATACTCCGGATACCATCAAATCAAGATGGCAGAGTATGATCAAGCCGCAACAGCATTCATCACACCATACGGCCCATTCTGTTTTAATACCATGCCTTTCGGGCTCAAAAATGCCGGTGCAACCTATCAACGTATGATTTAGACATGCCTGAAAAAACAAATCGGCAAAACATTGGAGGCATATGTAGACGACGTGGTCATCAAAACCAGACACGTCGAATCTTTAATAGACGACTTAAGGCTTACGCTCGACAATCTCCGAACATATGACATCAAGCTCAATCCAGAAAATTGTGTTTTCGGCGTGCCGGTCGGAAAGCTGCTGGGCTTCATTGTTCCAATAGAGGAATTGAAGCAAATCCAGCTAAAATCCGAGCTCTGTCATAGTTGGCTACCCCAACAGACCTCAAGCAAATCCATAAATCAACTGGATGCGTGGCTGCCCTAAGCCGCTTTATCTCCCGATTGGGAGAAAAAGCACTACCTCTTTATCGCCTTCTTCGACGCACCAAACACTTAGAGTGGATGGATGCGGCCACGACCAGATTGGAAGAAATAAAGGCCCTCTTGGTGAGCAATCCCATCCCGGCCGCACCAAATATCCGCGAAGCCATGCTGTTATATATAGCTGCAACACACCAGGTTGTAAGCGCAGTGCTCGTCGTCGAACGAGAAACGGACGGACATAAGTTCCCGTTTCAGAAGCCGATATACTACATATCCACTGTCCTCACTCCATGCAAGTCACGATACCCACATTATCAAAAGATAGCATACACGGTCTTCATGGCATCCTGGAAACTACGACACTACTTTCAAGAGTGTTCAACCACGGTGGCCTCTGAAGTACCACTCAACGATATAATAAATAACCGGATTGCTAAATGGGCTATCGAGCTCCTCCCGTTCGACATAGTATACAAACCACGGCGAGCCATTAAGTCACAAGTACTGACCGACTTCATCGCCGAATGGATAGAAGCTGAACTCCCTAAAGAGTACGTCATGTACTCCAATTGGATCATGCACTTTGACGGCTCTAAGATGCTGGCTGGTCTGGGGGCAGGCGTTGTCCTGACATCCCCCACCGGAGATACAGTCCAATACGTACTCCAAATATTATACACAGACTCCAACAACGCAGCCAAATATGAGGCTCTGTTGCATGGTCTTCAGATTGCAGTCTCCATGGGCATTCAACGCCTGGAAGTGCGTGGGTATTCGAACCTTGCAATATCTCAAATAAATGGAGACTTTGACGCCAAGGACCCAAAAATGGCGGCTTACCATAATGCCGTCCTCAAAATGTCAGCTCAGTTCGAGGGGCTCGAATTCCACCATGTGGTCCGAGAAAACAATCAAGCGGCGGATATACTCGCCCGCATCGGTGCTAAGCGCGACCCCGTCCCACCTAATATCTTCTTGGAAAGGCTGTTCAAGCCATCCGTGGTGTGGGAAGGGGAGACCAGCAATACCAGTCCGGATCTGAACACAACCCCAGATCCCGAACAATCTGACGTAATCGGAGGCTCCGCCACCGAAATAACACCTTCAGCCCACGTGATTATGGCTGTCAACGCACCGTGGATAGAACCCTTCTTAGCCTACCTAAATAGGGAAGAACTCCCTGAGGACCAAAATGAGGCACGTTGCATCGTGCAGCGCTCTAAAGCCTTCAAGGTCCATGAGGGAGAGCTTTATAAGAAAAGCGCGACCGGAGTGCTCCAAAGGTGCATCTCCGAAGAGGAAGGAGGAAAGCTACTGGCCGAAATTCATGCTGGACTCGGCGGCCATCACGCCGCAGCTCGGGCCCTTGTAAGCAAGGCCTTCCGTACAGGTTTCTACTGGCCCACAGCCCGAGCAGACGCACATGACCTCGTCCAACATTGCATCGGTTGCCAGCTTTTTGCAAATCAAAGCCATATGCCACCTACCTCTCTCCAAACAATCCCCATAACTTGGCCCTTTGCGGTCTGGGGGCTCGATATGGTAGGACCCCTTAAAGGAGGAAGCCATAAGAAAAAATACTTGTTGTTCATGGTAGATAAATTCACCAAATGGATAGAGGCCAAACCAGTTAAAACGGCCGAATCCGGACCAGTGATAGACTTCATATCCGGGGTCGTACACCATTACGGTGTCCCCCACAACATCATCACTGATAACGGCTCCAACTTCAAAGACGACAAGGTGAAAACTTGGTGTGGCAACATGGGCATTAAGATCGATTATGCCTTTGTCTATCATCCCCAAACAAATGGTCAAGTCGAACGAGCAAATTGTCTTATTATGAGCGGCATCAAACCCAGACTAGTGCGATCCTTGAAGGAATCAGATACGCACTGGGTCAAGGAGCTCGACTCCGTACTATGGGGGCTGCGGACCATGCCAAATCACACCACCGGATACACACCATTTTTTATGGTGTATGGCGCAGAGGCGATGCTACCCTACGATATCATTCATGACTCACCTCGAGTGCGCATGTACAAAGAGAGAGAAGCCGAGCTGGATCGACAGGATAGTTTAGATGCCCTGGAGGAGGAGCATGACGTCGCAAAGGCCCATTCCACATTCTATCAGCAGCATGCTCGAAGGTATCAAAGAAGAGAAGTACGGGCCAAAACTTATAACGTTGGCGAACTCATTCTACGCATACCAAAGAAGAAAAAGGACAAGCTCAAGCCCAAGTGGGAGGGTCCCTTCATCATTGATAAAGTTCTCACCAGAGGAGCGTACCGTCTGCATGATGCATCAGATAATCGACTTGAGCCGAACCCATGGAATGCGGCCAGACTCCGAAGATTCTACGCCTAGTGCCAAACTCTATGTTCGTCTCCTTACCTCCGCCTTTCTTTTTTAAGTTATATCCTCTTTCTCTCTTTCTTTTTTTATAGCCTTAAAAGCTTCAAGTGTGCTTCGACCGCACACTCCTGCCGCGCTATGCACGCTCAATATACCTAGGGGCTTCTTATACAGAAGCTTAATATAATTATCTTCTGGGATTTATGCCCACCACATATGCGCCACTTCTTCATATGTACCTTTTTTGCCATTATATGCATCGATATGACTTAAGTTTTGGCCAAGCTGGGTTGCCTGGCTCTTGTGTTTATGCCCTATGTTCCTGTTAATTCGGCTAGGGCAAAAGGGGAGCATCTCAGTGATTGTTACTGCCGGGTGAGCCAGATGTGTACCTCAGACTGGGTGAAGCCTAAAGCTAGCGTTCTTAAGGGAATATCCGATCGGTGAACAAAAGATGTTTCTTACCTACTTACAATATAAACCCCCAGATGTTTTATATCCCGCGTCCCCGTGCGCAGCTCGGACATGCACATTAATGCATGCGTACCCAGGGAAAGGAACCCTTAACGGAACTATTCTCCCTGGAAGATGTTTCTTACTATCCATGTAATATAACATAGCTAGTTGGGTACTTGTCTGTTCAAGCACTTATGACCCCTACGTCTGGTTTCCACGCGTACCCTGATTTACATAACTGAGCGGGTATTCGGATACACTCCGGACTATCGGGTCCGGAGGCTGAAGCGAAAAGGTCCGCCATGACAAATGATTTACAATCCGGCTAGGGACAAAATATGTCATCTGAAGTACATAGTCACTTAGACTGACTAAATTCTTCTTCTATACCATCCAACAGGCTGTCTAGCTTAGAATCCTATTGAGAATACTTTGCGGCTAATGCTACCTGGTCATATACCAGACTAACGGGGATCTCATTCCCAGCTGACCCTACGGGCCCGACCTCGGCCATGTGGTTCGGGTCATCCTTTGTGTATCGTGTCTTCACCATGGCCCAGGCTTCCCTTGCACCTTGTCGGCAGGCCGATATCTTCCATAATCAGAAGCGCCGCCGCGCTCCCTTGAGCATCTCTACAAGCTCCCCCATGCCTCCTGGCAGGGAGGCGGAGGGCCACAAGGCCTGGGCGATACCCTGCATCACCTGCCGAACTTGTTTGTGCAGCTGTGAGAGCTCTTGTAGAAGATCGCCTGCAGATCCGGGCATCTCCTCTTCGGGACGACCTGTCAGCATACCTACAGACATATGTTAGCCTGTTTCTTTGCCAAATTGTATAAAGGTTCTTTCGAGCACTTACTAAAAATGCCGCATCGAAGCCTCTTATTCTCCTTCACAGAGTCAGCAAGCTGGGCCCAAACATCTTTTAATTCAGTCCAACCGGGTATTGGCGTCCTTGAGATGATTTTTCTGTCAAATAACTCGTGTAAGCATGTGCTCGCCAGCCTCTAGATGTTGTTGAGTGATAACCCACAAGTGTAGGGGATCGCAACAGCTTTGGAGGGTAAAGTATTCAACCCAAATTTATTGATTCGACACAAGGGGAGCCAAAGAATATTCTTGAGTATTAGCAGTTGAGTTGTCAATTCAACGACACCTAGATAACTTAGTATTTGCAGCAAAGTATTTAGTAGCAAAAGTGGTATGATAATAAAGGTAACGATAGCAAAAGTAAAGATAAATGTTTTGGGGGTTTTGTAGTAGTTGTAACAGTAGCAACGGAAAAGTAAATAAGCGAAGAACAATATGTGAAAAGCTCATAGGCAATGGATCAGTGATGGATAATTATGCCGGATGTGATTCCTCATGCAATAGTTATAACATAGGGTGATATAGAACTAGCTCCAATTCATCAATGTAATGTAGGCATGTATTCCGTAAATAGTCATACGTGCTTACGGAAAAGAACTTGCGTGACATCTTTTGTCCTGCCCTCCTGTTGCAGCGGGGTCCTTACAGAAACTAAGGGATATTAAGGCCTCCTTTTAATAGAGAACCAGAGCAAAACATTAGCATATAGTGAATACATGAACTCCTCAAAATACGGTCATCACCGAGAAGTATCGCGGTTATTGTCGCTTCGGGGTTGTCGGATCATAACACATAATAGGTGACTATAGACTTGCAAGATAGGATCAAGAACACATATATATTCATGAAAGCATAATAGGTTCAGATCTGAAATCATGGCACTCGGGCCCTAGTGATAGCAAAATCATAGCAAAGTCATAGCAACATCAATCTCAGAACATAGTGGATACTAGGGATCAAACCCCAAAACTAAATTGATTACATGGTAAATCTCATCCAACCCATCACCATCCAGAAAGCCTACAATGGAATTACTCATACACGGCGGTGAGCACCATGAAATTGGTGATGGAGGATGGTTGATGATGACAACGGCGACGAATCACCCTCTCCGGAGCCCCGAACGGACTCCAGATTAGCCCTCCCGAGAGAGATTAGGGCTTGGCGGCGGCTCCGTGTCGTAAAACGCGATGAAACTTTCTCTCTGATTTTTTTCTCCCCGAACGTGAATATATGGAGTTGGAGTTGAGGTCAGTGGAGGTCCAGGGGGCCCACGAGATAGGAGGATGCGCCCTATAGGGGGGGTGCGCCCCCCTGTCTCATGGACAGGCCCTGGGCCCCCTGGCATTGTTTCTGTTGCCAAAAATTCTTATTAATTCCAAAAAGTGCATCCGTGGATTTCCAGGACATTCCAAGAAGTTTTCTTTTCTACACACAAAACAACATCATGGCAGTTCTGCTGAAAACAGCATCAGTCCGGGTTAGTTTCATTCAAATCATGGAAGTTAGAGTCGAAAACAAGGGCAAAAGTGTTTGGAAAAGCAGATACGTTGGAGACGTATCAACTCCCCCAGGCTTAAACCTTTGCTTGTCCTCAAGCAATTCAGTTGATAAACTGAAGTGATAAAGAAAAACTTTTACAAACTCTATTTGCTCTTGTTGTTGTAAACATGAAAAGCCAGCATTCAACTTTTAGCAAATATTATGAACTAACCATACTTACAATAACACTTAGGTCTCACAATTACTCATATCAATAACATAATCAGCTAGCGAGCCATAATAATAAAACTCGGATGACAACACTTTCTCAAAATAGTTATAACATGATATAACAAAATGGTATCTCGCTAGCCCTTTCTGAGACCGCAAAACATAAATGCAGAGCACCTTTAAAGATCAAGGACTGACTAAACATTGTAATTCATGGTAAAAGAGATCCAATCAAGTCATACCCAATATAAACCAATAGTAATGAATGCAAATGACAGTGTGCTCTCCAGTGGGTGCTTTTAATAAGAAGGGTGATGACTCAACATAAAAGTAAATAGATAGGCCCTTCGCAAAGGGAAGCGGGGATTTGTAGAGGTGCTGGAGCTTGATTTTAAAATAGAGATTGAATAACATTTTGAGCGGCATACTTTCGATGTCAATGCAACAACTATGAGATGGTTGTATCTTCCATACTACATGCATTATAGGCAGTTACCAAACAGAATGGTAAAGGTTTATACTCCCCCAACCACCAACGAGTGCCTCCAACATACAACAACCCTGGGGGAGTTTTGTTTAATTTTTTTGATTTGCTTTGATCGTTTTGGATCATGGGTCTGGGCATCCCGGTTACCGACCCTTTCTTGTGAATGAGGAGCGGAGTCCACTCCTCTCGACAATAACCCACCTAGCATGGAAGATATAAGCAGCCCTAGTTGTAACATGAGCTGCTCGAGCATACAAAATAGAATTTCATTTGAAGTTTTAGAGTTTGGCACATACAAATTTACTTGGAACAGCAAGTAAATACTGTAGGAAGGTATAGTGGACTCATATGGAAGAACTTTGGGGTTTAAGGAGTTTGGATGCACAAGCAGTATTCCCGCTTAGTATAGGTGAAGGCTAGCAAAATACTGGGAAGCGACCAACTAAGAGAGTGACAACAGTCATAAACATGCATTAAAATTAATTCACACCGAATACAAGCATGAGTAGGATATAATCCACCATGAACATAAATATCGTGAAGGCTATGTTGATTTGATTCAACTACATGCGTGAACATGTGCCAAGTCGAGTCACTCAATACATTCAAAGGAGGATACCATCGATCATATCACATCATAATCATTCTAATAGCATGTTGGCATGCAAGGTAAACCATTATAACTCATAGCTAATCAAGCATGGCACAAGCAACTATAATCTCTAAATGTCATTGCAAATATGTTTACTTCATAATAGCTGACTCAGGAACGATGAATCATCATATTTACACAAACAAGAGAGGTCGAGTTCATACCAGCTTTTCTCATCCCAATAAGTCCATCATATATCTTCATTATTGCCTTTCACTTGCACGACCGAACGATGTGTATAATAATAAGAGTGTACGTGCATTGGACTAAGCTGGAATCTGCAAGCATTCCACTCAAGAGAGAAGACAAGTAATATAGGCTCTAAGTTAAATAAACAATCATGCATATAAGAGCCACTAAACATTTTCAATATGGTCTTCTCGACCCCCAAAGGAAAGAAAAGAAAATAAAACTATTTACACGGGAAAGCTCCCAACAAGTAAGAAGAAGAACTGGAAATCTTTTTGGGTTTTCATTTTAATTTCTACTACAAGAATGGAAATTAAACTAACTAATTTTTTTGTTTTTTCTCAAGGTTTATCAAACACACAAGAAGAAAACTAGAAAAAGAAATTTAAACTAGCATGGATAATACAATGAAAGAGTATGAGCACCGACGAGTAGTGTGTGAACATGAATGTAAAGTTGGTGAGAAATACGTACTCCCCCAAGCTTAGGCTTTTGGCCTAAGTTGGTCTAGTACCAAGGACCGCCTGGCTGATATCCATAAGTAAAACTGGGGTTGTACTAAGATGCAGAGGCAATGGCCTCCTGAGCAGCAGCGTGTTGGAGAGCTGCCTCCATTCCTCTCTCCTATTCAGCTGCTTCTTCCCTGGTGATAACATATCTTCCTCTTGCCTGATAATCAAAAAGGTAGGGGTAGGAAGAGTAACAGGGACGACGTTGCGTCTATCATAGATTAGTCGATAATGGAGGAGTTGTTTATTCCTCTCAAGAAAATGATGATTAAACATAGCTTCTTTATCTAAATAAGCAGGAGGTAAAATTATATCCCCCTCTCGTGGAGCTATATTAAGAAAATTAGCCACACGGGTTGCATAAATTCCTCCAAATAAATCCCCCCTTCTACTATTATTCTGCAACCTACATGCAACTATTGCCCCCATGTTATAACCTTTATAACCTGACACATCACTCTTGAGGACACAAAGATCAGGGACACACATGTGACATACTTCGTCCTTACCGTTAATGCATCTACCAATAAAGAGAGAAAAGTAATGTATAGCAGGAAAATGAATGCTCCCTATGGTAGCTTGTGCTATGTCCCTAGATTCTCCCATAGTAATACTAGCAAGAAAATCTCTAAATTCGGATTTGCGAGGATCATTGATATTACCCCACTGCGGGAGTTTGCAAGCAGTTGCGAAATCCTCTAAATCCATGGTATAAGATGTATCATAAATATCAAACATGACACTAGGTGTATTACGCGTACAGTTATATTGGAACATCCGCACAAAGGAATCATTCAATTGATAGTATTGAGGACACTTATCTTGTAAGAAATCCTCCAGCTCGGCATTACACGCATACGTGTCAAATTCCTCCTTGA
Source organism: Triticum aestivum (assembly GCF_018294505.1). NCBI lineage: Eukaryota > Viridiplantae > Streptophyta > Magnoliopsida > Poales > Poaceae > Triticum > Triticum aestivum. The sequence goes on from NC_057798.1 coordinate 532,416,895, forward strand.
AGCCTGCTTCGACCATAAAATCATCAGATGGCCACTCACAAGCCCGTACATTTGCGTCCCTCGGCAATTCAACATCTTGCTCACGTATAGCAATCCTTGGCCCTTTCTTCACCGAGGAACCACCTTGGTATAATCTTCTAAGCATAATTACTTTTCTGAAAATTTCTGAAATTTTAGTAACGTCAAAATAAAAGTGAATAAAACTAAACAAGATTGATAGCAACTACTCCTACAAGTGCCCAGAGCCTATATCATGCATTGGAATTGCTTGGGACCTAAAAAATTTAACATGCAAGTTCAAAAACATGGTCACCTAAGCAGAAAAAATTTAGAATGAATAAAGCACTAGAACAAAAGCTAATCGGACAAATGGAGGAGTCACATACCAAGCGACAATCTCCCAAAGCAGTTTTGTGAATGGAGCTTTGAGCTAAGAGATCGAAAATTGCAGCAAAACGAGCTAGAACTCATGCTTGAGCTGGATGGGGATTTTTTTGGGTAGAAGATGAAGTGTGTGGGTGCTGGCATAAGTGGAGGGGGCCCACCAGGGGCCCACGAGATAGGGGGCGCGCCCAATAGGGGGGGTGCCCTCCTCTCTCGTGGCCTGGTGCTTGCCCCTCCTGTAGTGTTTTCAGTGCCTAAAATCCTCAAATATTCCATAAAAAATCATACTAGATTTGCAGGGCATTTGGAGCACTTTTATTTTCGAACTATTTTTTAATGCACAGATAATTCAGAAAACAGATAGATAATACTATTTTTGCTTTATTTATTCTAAATAACAGAAAGTAAAAAGAGGGTACAGAAGGTTGTGCCTTCTAGTTTCATCCATCTCGTGGTCATCAAAATGAATCCACTAACAAGGTTGATCAAGTCTTGTTAACAAACTCATTCCGAATAACACGGAACCGGAGAAACTTCGAATAACACTAAGTTACCTCAACAGGGATATGAAAATTCCCAACAATAGGAATATCATACTTTTTCTTGATAGTAGGAAGAGGAAATACAAAACCTCCAAAAATGATAGTTGGAACTTTTTCAATAGAATTGGTGCTATGAACTTGAGATTGTTTCCTCGCAATGTGTACCGTATGCTCATTACCATTAACATGAAAAGTGAGATTGCCTTTGTTGCAATCAATAACAGCCCCTGCAGTATTAAGAAAAGGTCTACCAAGGAATAGACATACTATCGTCCTCAGGAATATCAAGAATAACAAAGTCTGTTAAAATAGTGACATTTGCAACCACAACAGGCACATCCTCGCAAATACCGACAGGTATAGCAGTTGATTTATCAGCCATTTGCAATGATATTTCAGTAGGTGTCAACTTATTCAATTCAAGTCTACGGATATAAAGAGAGAGGCATAACACTAACACCGGCTCCAAGATCACATAAAGTAGTTCTAACATAATTTTTTTAATAGAGCATGGTATAGTTGGCACACCCGTATCTCCAAGTTTCTTTGGTATTCCACCCTTAAAAGTGTAGTTAGCGAGCATGGTGTAAATTTCAGCTTCCAGTATCTTTCTTTTGTTTGTAATGATATCCTTCATATACTTAGTGTAAGGATTTACTTTCAGCATATTAGTTAAGCGCATACGTAAGAAAATAGGTCTAATCATTTCAGCAAAGTGCTCAAAATCCTCATCATCCTTTGTCTTGGATGGTTTAGGAGGAAAGGGCATGGGTTTCTGAACCCATGGTTCTCTTTCTTTACCGTTCTTCCTAGCAACAAAATCTCTCTTATCATAACGTTGATTCTTTGATTGTGGGTTATCAAGATCAACAGCAGGTTCAATCTCTACATCATTGTTTTTGTTAGGTTGAGCATCAACATGAACATTATCATTAACATTATCACTAGGTTCATGTTCATCACCTGATTGAGTTTCAGCATCAGAAATAGAAATATCATTGGGATTTTTAGGTGTGTCTACAGTAGGTTCACTAGAAGCATGCAAAGTTCTATCGTCTTTCTTTTTCTTCTTTAGAAGAACTAGGTACCTCTAAATTATTTCTCTGAGAATCTTGCTCGATTCTCTTAGGGTGGCCTTCAGGATACAAAGGTTCCTGAGTCATTCTACCAGTTCTAGTAGCCACTCTAACATCAAAGTAATTTTTATTATTTAATTCCTCAAGCAAATCATTTTGAGCTTTGAGTACTTGCTCAGCTTGAGTAGCAACCATAGAAGCATATTTGCTAACGAGGTGATGTTCATCTTTAACTCTAGCCAGATTATCACTTACACGTCCTATCTCGAAAGCATTATTCTTTAACTCTCTACCAACATAAGCATGAAAACTTTCTTGTCTATCCATAAAGTCATCAAATTCATCTAAGCATGGGCTATGAAATTTAGTAGAGGGTATTTCAACTTTATCATATCTATAGAGAGAATTTACCTTTACTACCTGTGTCGGGTTATCAAGACAATATGGTTCTTCAGGCGGTATATTAAGACCATGTATTTCTTCAATAGGTGGTAAATTCTTAACATCTTCAGCTTTAATACCTTTTTCTTTCATTGATTTCTTTGCCTCTTGCATATCTTCAGGACTGAGAAATAAAACACCTCTCTTCTTCAGAGTGGGTTTAGGAATAGGCTCAGGAGTTGGCTCAATTGGTTCAGGAATTAATTTAGGAATTGGCTCAGGAAGAGTTCAATTATTTTCATTAGTCAACAAATTATTCAATAATATTTCAGCTTCGTCGACTGTTCTTTCCCTGAAAACACAACCAACACAACTATCGAAGTAGTCCTTGGAAGCATCGGTTAGTCCATTATAAAAGATATCAAGTATTTCATTTTTCTTGAGAGGATGATCATGCAAAGCATTAAGTAACTGGAGAAGCCTCCCCCAAGCTTGTGGGAGACTCTCTTCTTTGATTTGCACAAAATTATATATTTCCCGCAAGGCAGCCTGTTTCTTATGAGTAGGGAAATATTTAGCAGAGAAGTAATAAATCATATCCTGGGGACTACGCACACAACCAGGAGCAAGAGAATTATACCAAGTCTTAGCATCACCCTTTAATGAGAACGGAAATATCTTAAGGATATATAAATAGCGAGACTTCTCATCATTAGTAAACAGCGTAGCTATATCATTCAACTCGGTAAGATGTGCCACAACAGTTTCAGATTCGAGGCCATAAAAAGGATCAGATTCAACTAAAGTAATAATTTCAGGATCAACAGAGAATTCATAATCCTTATCAGTAACACAGATAGGTGAAGTAGCAAAAGCAGGATCGGGTTTCATTCTAGCATTAAGAGACTGCTGCTTCCATTTAGCTAATAATTTCTTAAGATCATTTCTATCATTGCAAGCAAAAATTTCCCTAGCAGCTTCTTCATTCATAACATAACCCTTAGGAACAACAGGTAATACATAATCATTGGGGGAACCTTCATCATCACTATCATCAGTAATAGGATCTTCAGTAATTTCATTCCCCCTAACTCTAGCAAGTTGTTCATCAAGAAATTCACCTAATGGCAAAGTAGTATCACACACAGAAGTAGTTTCATCATGCACAGCAGAAGTGGCATCATCAATAACATGCGACATATCAGAATTCATAGCAGTAGCAGGTTTAGGTGTCGCAAGCCTACTAATAACGGAAGGAGAATCTAGTGCAGAGCTAGATGGCAGTTCCTTACCTCCCCTCGTAGTTGAGGGCAAAATCTTGGTTTTAGCGTCTTTCAAGTTCTTCATAGTGATCAACAGATATAAATCCCAAGTGACTCAGAGAATAGAGCTATGCTCCCCGGCAACGGCGCCAGAAATTAATCTTGATAACTGTCACATCCCTAGCTTCTGGTTTGCTCTGAGCTAGCTAGTCATGTGTTGCATCATGTTTAAATTTCAGTTAACTTGAAATGGGGATTGTTTAAACCCTAGCACCAAATGAATTCAAATAGGCTCAAATAAAATCACTTCCAATAAACCCAAAGTGACTTTAGGAAAATTCCATCATTTTTGAAACTGGTGAAAACCTCTGACAAAAATTGGTGCATATTTTCCCTAGGTCATTTCAGGTTTTTGGATTAAATCATAAGTATTTGAATTGGAGCATTTAATGGCTATAAATATTTTAAATGCTTCAATAATTCTGAAAACATTTGAGGGCTGTTAGTAAACATTTTAAAAGTGCCCACAAATTTTCTCAGGAGTTTTAAAAAAATGGTTTAGTATTATTACTAAATCAAAAACAGAAAAACAAAATAGAAAACAGGAACAATTATTAGAAAGAGAGAGAGAAAGGTTTACTTGGACTTACCTGCAGCCCACCTAGCGCCCCTTCTGGCCCAGCACTGTGGCTGAGGCCCAGCCCAACTCCCCACCGTCTTCAACCTCTGCCAGTAGGCAGAGGCGTGTCGACACCAGCGCGCCCGATGCTCCACCTCCTGCTTCCACCTCCTGCTGCCCCCTCATCGCCCTGGAATCCCTCCGTGACG
>NC_057798.1:532421783-532429772 GCF_018294505.1 Triticum aestivum
CTCCTCTGCTTTCTCTCCCCATGGCTGAGCATGCCCACCGCCGCCGACGTGCACCACCGCGGCCACGACCATCCCCGAGCCGCCCCGAGCTATCCTCGAGCTCCGCCACCTCATTCCCTACCTCCTCACTGAGCCACGCGACCGGAAGGGCCACGAAGCGCCGCCCCGATGCTTTTCTCCTCCTCGGCCGCCGGAGATCCACCTCGCCGCCCCGCTCGCTCCGATGCTTCCCCGAGCTCGCCGTTCGCCTCGTCGCAACCGCCGTGAGCTTCTGCCTATCCTTCCCCTCTCCGTTCGCTCTGCCGCGCACCGTAGCGACCACACCGCACTCACCCGGACGTGCCGCCGCCCGCACTCGTCGCCGGTGATGCTCCGGTGACCATTTGGTCCCGGGCATGCGCCCAACGCGCTCCCCGCATCGCGTAGAGCCTCTGTGGCACCTCGCCGCGCTCGTTTGCGCACCACAGCCCCATCCCCATTTGCACCTGAGCTTCGGCCGCCGCCGAGCTCGTCGCCGGCACCACTCTGGCCACTCCCCGGCCGCACCACCACCATAGTTGGATGCGGACGAGCGTCCGCATCCCGTAGCTGTGCTTCACGCGCCAAACGGCGCTCTATGGGCAAATCCCGCAGCACGCCACCGCGTCTGGCCTCGCCGGCGGCTAACCGCCGGCAGGTTTAACCCGCTGACCCAGTTTGACCTCGGGTGGGCCTAGTTTGACCCCCCCTGGTTCAATGACAGGTGGGGCCAGCCTGCTAATTAACTTGGATTAGTACTAATTAAACATTAGTTAGTCTAATCACACTGACACGCGGGACCCACTTGTCAGGTTTGACCTGGACCGGCCCGTTGATCTACTGACATCACAGTGACGCAGAGCTGACGCAATAAGTCATTTTCTGGATTTAATTTAATTCAGGAAAATTCCAGAAAATAGTTTAAACTTCTAAAATTCATATAAAATCAACCGTAACTCCAAATGAAATAATTTATATATGAAAAATGATCAGAAAAATCCAATCTATCCATCTATACCATTTTCTTGCATGTTAGAACAACTTATAACTACTGTTTAGGACAAATGAAATGAATGACATTTAAATAATCACATGTGGAGTTGGAATTTGGATCTTGGGTTCAAACCAACTTCATTTAACCTGCTGCTAGTTGCATTAGCTCAAACCACAGCATATTGCCATGTCACATTCATGCATCGTATTGTTGCATTGCATTGATTGTATTTCTTCTTTGTTTGTCAGTGCTTGTCCCCTCTCAGTAGACGTGTACCGACGATGTGATCGATGACACCGATGAAGAACTATATTATCTTCAGAAGTGCCAGGCAAGCAAACCCCCCTTGTTCATTCCAATAAAATCCCACTCCCTCGCTCATGCTCTCTTTTACTGCATTAGGACAACAACGACATATTTGTTACTTGCTGCGGTAGCTGAACCCCTTTATCCTTTGCATGACCTGTCATTGCCACAGTAAATAGATGAAACCCACTAGCATGAGTAGGAGTTGTTTCAGCCCTGATGTGCCTACTCATTCATGCTTGTTTGTCATGCCTACTATTGCTTAGAGTTGTGTCAGGTATGATTCATCGGGGATGAATTGGAATGTGGTGAACATGTCCTACTGTTGAGAGCTAAGTGTGTGAACACGATTTGGTAAAGGTAGCGGTGAGAGGCCATGTAGGAGTACATGGTGGGTTGTCTCATTGCAGCCGTCCTCAGGAATTGAGTTCTGTGTTTGTGATCCATGAACAGCTACTACCACACATTGGGATCCTTAATTAACTCTCTCGACTTATTAATCAACATGATCTCTGTCCAGGAGTTGCAACTAGTTTCTGGTGTTTGTAGGTAGTGCTAGTAGTCTACCAAGTGGCACCCGATACAAGTGGGCTTGGGACAGACCAGGCACAGTGGCACGGTGTACCAAGTGGCACCCGGATGGTGGGCTTGGGAACCCTGCTCACATCGTTTGGGGCCGTGAGCGACACCCCGGCCGGATCTCCTTGCGGATGGAACCCGAATGGGCGATAAACCTGGACGAGAGACTTGTGTGGTTAGTCAGGTCGTGGCCGACACCCTTGCTGGGCTTCCGCTTGAAGGTTGCCGAGTACATGTCGTGTAAACGGCGGTAAGTGGTGAGAGCGTGTGTGAAGAAGTACACCCCTGCAGGGTTAATATGATCTATTCGAATAGCCGTGTACGCGGTAAAGGACTTCTGGGTTGCCTATACAGTTCATAGACAAGTGAAAGTGGATACTCTAAAATGCGCAAGATAAGCGTGAGTGCTATGGATGGCGTTCTCGTAGGGAGACGGGAGCGGATCCATAGTGGTGTATTGATATGGTGAATATGTGGACTCGTGTGCGCCACCTCAACAGAGTTACTTGCAGTCGTAGTTTAGGTTAGCCACCGAGTCAAAGCTGGCTTGCTGTAGTTAAACTCCACCCTCCCCTTGTTGATAATGATGCATATGTAGTTAGATCTGATGTAAGTCTTGCTGGGTACATTTGTACTCACGTTGCTTAATTTATGTTTTTGCAGAGAGACTTCAGTCTCGCTAGTAGTACCGCGTGGACTTCGATGTTTAGCTTGTTAACTCAGCTACAATCTTGTGCCCTCGGCAGGATCTGATAGACAGTCAGGCTTCTCAGCCTTTTTCTTTTGTAGATGTCTGTACTCAGACATGTTAAGCTTCCGCATGTGCTTTGACTTGTATGCTCTGATTGTTGGGTCATGAGACCCATGTTTGTAACATCTCGCTCCTCAGAGCCTGTTGAATAAAATGCTTGAGTTGTAGAGTCATGTTGTGATGCCATGTTGTATTTGCACATATCGAGCATATTGTGTGTATGTTATTGAAATGCTTGGTATGTGTGGGATCTGACTATCTAGTTGTTTATCCTTAGTAGCCTCTCTTACCGGGAAATGTCTCCTAGTGTTTCCACCGAGCCACAGTAGCTTGCTACTGCTCTGGAACACTTAGGCTGGCCGGCATGTGTCCTTCTTCGTTCCTGTGTCTGTCCCTTCGAGGAAATGTCACGCGATGAATACCGGAGTCCTGTTAGCCCGCTACAGCCCGGTTCACCGGAGTCCTGCTAGCCCAATGCTACAGCCTAGATTCACTCGCTGATGACCGACACGTTCGATGTTGGGTCATGGATGCCTGTCCCTGTAAGTTTGTGCCACTTTGGGTTTACGACTAGCCATGTCAGCCCGGGCTCCTTATCATATGGATGCTAGCGACACTATCATATACGTGTGCCAAAAGACGCAAACGGTCCCGGGCAAAGGGTAAGGCGACACCCGTGGGGATACCGTGCGTGAGGCCGCAAAGTGATATGAGGTGTTACATGCTAGATCGATGTGGCATTGAGTCGGGGTCCTGACAGCTTTGGTATCAGAGCTTGACTGCCTGTAGGATTACCAAACCAAACTGGTCGAAGTCGAGTCTAGAAATTCTTTAGTTATATAAGGGAATTGATTGTGGGATGGAATGTAAGGCTCTTTTTACTCCTTATACCTCATGCCCTCTAATCCGAGTCATCTTATCTTTCCTACGGGGTTAAGGAACTAGGCTATCTTTTCTTTCTATTAGGATCACGTGTTACTAATCCGTAGACCTATAGGATTGATGGTTCTAAGCTTGAGTTCAGTTCCTACTATCTTTTTATGTTAACTGTTGATCTCGAAACCTTGATATTGTGCTTCTGAGTGGTTATGCCACCATTTTTGTAGCATGTCTTTAATCCTTTTGGGCATTTGCAGCCGTTATGCTGTCTGAGTCATCCCAGGTTTCTAAATAGTCTGATGCATTGGCAAATCCCTTCTTTCCGTTCCCGATGTCCCTTTGGGCCAGTTCAAGCACACTAATCGGTCTGTTGAGGTACTCGATTGCCTCGCATATGTGTTGGAGCTATTATCATGACCCTAGATGTCTTAGGGGATCATCTAGTAATCTAGCCATGTTTTGTGTTCCCAGTGTGATGATCCTGGCCTTTATTCTCGAAAGCATCCCATGATGCCACTTAGTAGTAGGTACTCTACTCCTTGGGTTTTGGTCCCAAGATTCATCCTACTTACCTCGTGTTGATAGTGTTTGCTCGTTCCTTTAGGTTATTAGTAACCTTTGCATTAGTCCTCGAGGTCCATGGTATTTCCTTCTTCCAAATACTATGAACCACTTATGGCAGAAGTTTGTTGGATCAAAAGATCACAACAGGAGTGCTCTCGATGAGTTCTTCATTTTATATTGTGACTCTGCCAGTTCTACCTTCTTCGCATGGGTTATCCGGAAGAAACCTGTTGAGCTTGATTAGACATGCTAATCCATGCATCCACAACTCGGGAAACCATATGTTCCTTTGAGTTGTCCCTCTTTAGTTGTTTTCTGGCCCTCGTCTATTAATTGATAGTCAGGAGTGATTATGCATTCGTGTTATCAATGCCTATTACTCTTGTGGTCCGTCAAGCCATTCTATTCCGAAATGACTAGGAGAAACAAACTCCAGTACCTCATCCATATCTAGGATTGGGTCAAAGCAGTTGTATCCCGCAGATCAAATGCAATCTAGCTTCTGGTCTGTTCTACCTTGGAGTGTTACCATCTTTATGTCAAGAGTGTCATGAGAATTGCACCACCTCTTATGAATTCTTGACGCAGTGATACTTCTCGCCATCATAATTCATCCCTCGGTCCCCGTGTTGTTGAGCCGGAGTGCCGACAAGTGAATCGTGATGTGTGAAATCAATACTGCTAGCAACCCCATTGCTTGGTAGTTAAAGGACAATAATTTCATTCTTATTGTGTTGGTTCTTGAATCTTCATTCTAGGATAGATTGTGCTACCTAGTCCTTATTTCCGGTGCACCTTTCGATCAATGAGTTGGGGCTATGCCAATCCCTTGCTTATTTGATCATCTCATCTTGCCCTGAAAAGCAAGATTGTTCTCGAGCTTAATAGCATATCGATGGTTTGTGATTTTCCGAATATCTTCTCGATAGTATCACCAGGTTGTCACCTGACCGCTATGTTGAGTTCGTGATCAAGTTGGTTTATTTCTGTAAACCACCCTTTCTCCAAGAATCCGTGCTGGATACCCCTGAGCTAGTTGGCTAAGCTAAACAACCACTTGGAGAGTTGGAAGATAATAGCTTGTCCGACTTAGTTCATTCCAAAGGGATATCTTGTGGTGTGTGTGTGTTGAAGAAAGATGATATCTTCATTGATTGATCTTCGCGATCAATTGCTGGACCTATCGTCCTAACCAAAACTTTGGTTTGAGTGTGGGCTATCCTCAAATCAATCCAGAACCAACGATGTTTGTAATGTTGTCTTACTCGTGGTTGATTCCTCGAGCATACACCATTATGTCTTTTGGGTTTGACCAATACTATCACCTTGTTCACATAATTATGGAATTCCATTTATATGGGAATCTCAATAACTTGTTGTTGAGCCCGTCGACAACATCCTTATTCCCTCCATGTTTTTGTTGAACACTGGGCTAGTGTTGGAAACTTTTGAAAGCATTTCTTCATGCTAGTTCATGAAGCATATGTTTGGATGAAAGAAGTGACTTCCTCTAATTCATGTGCATTTGGAGGAAGTTGCCGCCGTGGATTCGAGAAAGTCAATGTTGCTTCCTTTGGAGTCACCCCGAATTAGTCATGCATATGTGCGAAGTACTCTGTGGTTTGGAGACTTGCAACCTTCATTCTATATGTATCCTTAGCACACCAAGCCATTAACTGATTTGTTCAGGAAAAGGAGTTAAGTGCTAATCCATGGTAATGCACAAGACTCTGATATCCTTGATGATGGTTCTCCACCTGAACTCGATAGTGTTTTATTGTAAGACTACCATGTGATAATGTTTGTCTGGGACAACGTGTTCACATGTGTGTAGAAGAACCAGCTCATGTTTTGGAGCTTGCTATCGTAGTTCATTTCCCGAGAATCTCGCAACGTCATCTCATCGATTTGTGTTGCAAACTTTCATTTTTTCTTCCTAGACTCGATGAGTCTGGAATATTCTATCACCAACCAGATCTGAATCTCAGGCAGACTTGATGGTTGGAACATTTCCCAAGAACTATAATATTGGTCCCTCGATAACTGGTAAGGGGGATGTCGTGGCCAGCACCACCCAGCCGAAAGACCTATTATTGTAGTATCTTGATTGGAGAAGTTGGCCATCTCCCCATAAGGATTTCGTAGGATTTACTCCCTAGTTGTTCCTTATGGATTTTTGTGTTCCCGAAGTCCGACCTTTACTTGATTCTCTAGATATCAAACCATTTTAATAAATGGATTATGCTAGCACATCAAGGAGAACATTAGAAGCGGAGTGCTAAATGTCTCTCGGTCTATCATCCAGATTTTGTCCCCTTGGCCCGCCAAGGTGAAATCTGAGAAGGTGTTATCTTCCTTTGCATCTGCACCGTCCATCGCTGTTCATCATGGTAGTCCGTTGTGTTGCCAGGATCCTTGACACGGACATTGGTAAAACCTTGATGAATATGGAAATGCTCAAGTTCTTGAGAGCACGCACAAGCGCTAGGTGTTATCATCGGCACTAACTGGATTGCTTTCAGTTTCCTCGATTATGCTATAACTTTTCAAATAGTGGACTCACTCTCTACTGTTGAGCTTCTCCCCAGTTACTAAAATCATTCCTTGTGTTATTCTCAACAAGGTAATCCACATCATCCATTCTAATCCAAGCATGCCATTCTACCGACCCCCTCCAAATGGTCGCTCGAGAATTGCCTTAGGTTGGTATAAAAGATTTTCGATGATCTCTGAATCAAAGGTAATTCTTTTTGCCGCTTAAGGTAATAATCTATGAATCACCCTCCTCCAGGATGTCCCACTGTGGCATCATGGCAACTCAACTCCTCGCTACATTGACAACCGTTCACCACCCTTTTAAGCGTGGAATTGTTGTCTACCTAGTGAACCCTCGTCATTTGTTCCACTCCATCTCTCTAGATGTGTGTTTTGTGTCTCAGCTCGAGTGGTGTTACTATGCCTCATTCCGCGAGTTGATCCTAAGTTGTTCGATCTTCGAGAAGATCGATCCTTCTAGAGTCTCCTTCTCCTCTCGTTGTCATGTTGGCCGGAGTTCTCAGAGCAAGACGACAAGATAAAGATGGTGATTGAATCAACATTCATTTGAAGGGCAACCTGGATCGTGAAGATTTCGTTAGTTGAATTTTCCCCTTCATCTTACCCTACGGCTGAATCTCAGGGCGAGATTCTTGTTTAGTAGGGGTGAGTTGTCACATCCCTAGCTTCTGGTTTGCTCTGAGCTAGCTAGTCATGTGTTGCATCATGTTTAAATTTCAGTTAACTTGAAATGGGGATTGTTTAAACCCTAGCACCAAATGAATTCAAATAGGCTCAAATAAAATCACTTCCAATAAACCCAAAGTGACTTTAGGAAAAGTCCATCATTTTTGAAACTGGTGAAAACCTCTGACAAAAATTGGTGCATATTTTCCCTAGGTCATTTCAGGTTTTTGGATTAAACCATAAGTATTTGAATTGGAGCATTTAATGGCTATAAATATTTTAAATGCTTCAATAATTCTGAAAACATTTGAGGGCTGTTAGTAAACATTTTAAAAGTGCCCACAAATTTTCTCAGGAGTTTTAAAAAAATTGTTTAGTATTATTACTAAATCAAAAACAGAAAAACAAAATAGAAAATAGGAACAATTATTAGAAAGAGAGAGAGAAAGGTTTACCTGGACTTACCTGCAGCCCACCTAGCGCCCCTTCTGGCCCAGCACTGTGGCTGAGGCCCAGCCCAACTCCCCACCGTCTTCAACCTCTGCCAGTAGGCAGAGGCATGTCGACGCCAGCACGCCCGATGCTCCACCTCCTGCTTCCACCTCCTGCTGCCCCCTCATCGCCCTGGACTCCCTCCGTGATGCCACGCGACCCCCCCCCCCGACGCTCTCTCACT